>NC_041380.1:81407072-81431907 GCF_002162155.2 Triticum dicoccoides
TACGATGTCTCGACCAAGCGTTACTCTTCCGACCGACAACACTCGTTATTCTTTTTTCCAATCTCTATCAAATTCAAGCTGGGTAATCATCAAAAAGAAAAGGAAAAACAGGTATAGCGACGACGCGGATGCAAAATCTCTCTCTTCTCAATCAGCAGCCCGCGGTGCGGGCGCAGACCCTGCGCTGGATGAGGGTCCGGCACGACGGGCACTCCTTCATCCCCTGCTTGACGTGGAGGTCGTTGCACTTGGCGCAGACCACCTGGTGGGCGCAGGGGAGGAACACCACCGACATCTCCTCGCTCAGGCACATGACGCACTCGCGGTCTCGCTGGATGTCGTCGAAGTCGAGGTCCAGGGCCGCCGCCCCCGCCATCTTGGCCAGGATCTGCGCGTTGCCGCCGTTCTTTCTCCCCTCGGAGAGACGCAGGGCGCAGGTCTTGTCATCCGTTCCCCACTTGGGAGCAGCTGCCTCTGAAGCGTCCAGGGATACCTTCAGCTGCGAGATCTGCTGCTCCAGGGCACGGATCTCGCTCTTGTATCTCTGCATGTCGTTCTCAGCTTTGAGGTGCAGGAAGTTCTCTTCCGACCTCAGAGATGTCTCAATCTTACCCCGCTCTTTCCTCTCTGAGCTCACACAGGCAATTGCCTCAGTCTTCCTAGCCTCTTCCTGTCTCCATCTTACCTGCAAGCATTCAACAATGGTTCAGGTCAAGATGGAATACACTGGATCCACGGGTTGTACTGCATTGTACAAAGTAACCTTCAACAACTTCGGCAAAACATGACATGAGAGATCAACTTAAAACAAAGTAGATGTGTATGCAAACCATGAAAGCTAATGAAAAACATGTTACAAGCACACACGATTTCTGTTTTCAAGCACATAGAATGAATTGGTCATATACTCATATTGGAAAATAAGATGATGAACTTTATAAAAGAATAGGATAGTAACGCTTATGATGCTGGTTTCAGTAGCAGTCTAACCTAAGCCACCTTTCTAGTCCTATTGTTGCTTTAACCCACTAATCTAGAAAGACACAAGTCATTTCCTGTTTTGTACTGAAGTGGTAACCTATTTTTATATTCCACCCTCTGAAAGATATTGAACAAAGCAAGGACTTAAATCACATGATATGAGTCAACCAAACAAAGGTTGGAGAGACGCTGCAGAGGTGCTAGTGATGGAACCGACTTTTTACTCTGTTTAGAGTTTAAACTATAGAACTTACCGACAATCAATAAAAGGTAATTATACTATTTACCCAAATCAAAATTTTACTATTGGGAGGAGTTTAATGAAGAATAGAGATATACCATAACGTTCAAGTAGCTTCTTTCCTGCCAGCTATATGTGAAATACTAAATATGCTTACAGCATTCACGGCATAACAACCAATTAGCTACCATTTATTATGTAAACTTCTAAATACCCTCATTAGTATGCACAGAAACAGAAAACAAATGTAAGTAAATAAAAGACCATGAAGCGAAACGTAATGAAATGCATAACCATGACCGCATCTATTAAACGTACCCAGCAAAATCAACACATACTAAAGCATGAAAAGCATAACCATGATCGCATCTATTAAACATACCCAACAAAATCAACACGTATTAAAGCATATACTTGGGAGAGGCTCCTCCTAATATTTAGAAATTCCAGTGCAACCTAACATCAGTTTTGTGCAATGTTTAACTTTTTCCTGTTTAATAATCAACCTAATTGTTTGTTTGCAGCAAACAAATCTAAAAAGAGATAGAAATTTCCATTCAAACTGTGGAGTATATGTCAACTAAACCACATGAAGTACATATAGATGTGAAGTTAAAATATGAGGCTTGCATGTGTTTCATAGATATTATTTACTTCGATGTAGAAGATTACGAAGAGGCAAGGTTGTAAATACCTTGAGTTGTTCCTTCTTCTCTTTAGCATGCTGAAGTTGTTGCTGAACCCGAGATAGTTTGCTCTTTTCAGATGCAAGCTGCTCTTGCAACATGGCTCTCTCAGATTCCCAATGCTGGGACCTTTTAAGACTGTTCTCATCCTTCTTTGAAAGCTCCACAAAATTTGCTGCAGACTCAGCTGCGTGCCGCTTTGCGGCTTCCATCTGCATCCTAAGTTGTGCATTCTCAGCCTCACGCCTACGAGCAGAAGCATCTGCTTTATCCAGTTGATTGTTTGCCCTAGAAATAGCAGACTCCATCTCTAAAAGCTTCTTCCGAGTGCTCTCTTCCAGACAGTGCCTTTCATCATGAAGTCGGCTCGCCTCTTCCTTCTCTTTCCGAAGTGACTGAAGCTCCTCCTTCTCTTTGGCAAGCCGCCGTGTGACCTGCATCACCTTCTCCATAGCCCAGTCTGTCCAATCCCTCATATGTGCTTGCAACTCTTTCTGCCTCTGGACAAGAATCAAGACCATTTCATCCTTCTTATCTTGTGGAATCCAGACCTTCTGATCCTCATCATATGCAAAGTTAATTTTGCTGCTAGGGTCTACAGCTTCAGCACTAGAATCATGATTCAAAGAAGGAGCAGAACCATCGCTTGAGGAAGGTAAAGGCAAAGGCAATGGCAACGACAATGACAATTCTGTGCTAGCAGCTGATGCTGGGTCAGTGTTATTGGGGGCCTTAGCATCAAATGATGGAATGGAGGCAATGGTACCAGTGGCTGTAAAAGAAAGGTCAACTGAATATTCTGACCCTTTCATGCTTGCAGCAAACCCTTTGGCAATTTTTGATGCACCTTTCAAGCTACATGTAGCAGAATCTGAAACCTGCCTGCACTTCCTCTCTAATGCTACAGTCCCACAAGAGATATACTTGCCAGACCTAAGAGATCCTTTAGAGCCCAACGCTCGGGAATTCTTATCAAAGCTCATTAACTTCTGCCGGTGCAAGGAATCCCTCTTAGAGCCTCCCCTCTTGCTAGGGAATGGCTTGTCATCCTTCACAGATTGTGTCGCAGCAGCAACAAATGGTTGATCCTCTGAATGATCAGGCGTAGCAGCCGGGTGTTCTTTTGGCTTAACATTTGGTACCACAGGATGCATCTTGCCAGAGACACATGGCTTGCCACTTGGCACATTCGGGTTCACTGGTGTTGTGGATGAATCAGCTTTCACAGCATTGTACGTGCCAGGTGGCACTGGGGTAAGTTTGCCGTGGAAAGTAACACCAGTCTGTGGGTTGGTAATAGAAACCGACAGATCGGAAGTTGGGGTGGGTTCATAGTTCCCCACAACTGGCTGTGCAATCACTTGAGCACCCACAGCCGGAAGAGGAGCAGCGCTGTAGTCCATGGCACAGGCATGGGCTACATTCATATCTGACATGAGCAAGCAAAACATCACATCGCCTGTGGTGTAGAACGGCTGGGCCTCATTGACCACTGCAACCAGGCTAGCAAGCACAACCTGCTCAATCTTCCTCATGTCCTCAAGGGAGGAGCCATCCCTCGGTAACATGTCCCCCTCGGACTTGAGCACCTCGACCGCGGCCTCACTGAACCCAGCAAGGCTCTCCCTCCAGCTGTACTGTGCGGCTGCCCTCACGACCGCAGCCCTTGCGGCAGCCTCTGAGTAGCCCATTGTGGTGATCACACTGACAGCATTGTCAAAGGTTGTATCCAGACTCTTCAGAAGGATCTCCTCAAGCTGTGCCTCATTTGGGTCACTCCAATTCACATACCGCTGACACTCTAATAGCTCCTCCGCTGTGGCGTGGATGCCTTTGCAGGCATCACAGGTGCTCGGGATGAAGTCTAGATTGGCACCCTCAGCAGCAGCGGCGGCCGCCGCCATGGCAGCCTTCTCAGGCGACATAAACTCAAACCCCACGCAGTCCGTCGTCAGCGGGTACTCCAGCCCGAAGGGGGCCAGCTCGCCGGACGGTGGTTCGGCACGGAACTTGCGCTTGTTCCTGCTGGCTGCCTTCTCCTGCAAGGTCGACCCCGACGCCGCCTCCTGGGTCGCGACGCTAGACATCCGAAAGGCCGCTCCTTCTGCACAGAAATCAAGTAATTCACCAACAGAAACGGCACCAGAAAATCTCTCAACAGCCAAGAACACGAAGGAAAATTCTCCACGGACGGGAAGGATTAAACTGACCTTGTTCCTGGGCGCCGAATCAAGGAGAACCCTGGAAAAAATCGGAGAAAAATACTGTGAGATTCCGGAAGCTTCAACGAATCACGAACCCAATATGTACTCGTGCGTCGCTAGTCCTATAGGATCAGAAGATGGGGCGGGGCGAAATCCTTGATCCGATCGGGCGCGGCCGGAGCCGAGATTGGGCGGACGGATCGAGGCACGTACCGGGTTGGATCGGCGGGAACCGAGGCGGGCGGCGGCTGGTGATCAGAGGAGTGGAGAAGGGAGACTACGGCGTATGTATGGTGTATATAGAGGAGGTGGGAGGGAGGAGGAGATTAGAAGAAGGGGGAGGAGGCGTCTGAACCTCTTGGGGGTAAGAACCGTAGAACGCCTGACGAGGGAGGAGTCACGCCATCCACCCTTCTTCCTTGGCCACCAACATTTCCCCCCTCCAGTTTTCTTAGTTTTTTGCAAGAAGGATGCCAGATTGCCACCTACATGATGACCACCTAGGTGATGTCCTATGTGGAACCACCATGATCAAGGGCTGACATGGGGCGGGCGGCTGATGTGGCGAACCGACTGATGAGGGTATGATGTGTTTGAGATGGGAAGATAAATTGATTAGCGTGAGTGCAGTGAGAGTGGTCGGCGACGACGTCTAGGGTTTGTTGTGGCGGTTGGAACCACCATGATCAAGGGCTGACATGGGGGCGGGCGGCTGATGTGGCGAACCGACTGGTGAGGGTTTGATGTGTTTGAGATGGGAAGATGGGTTGATTGGCGTGAGTGTAGTGAGAGTGGTCGGCGACGACGTCTATAATTTGTTGTGGCGATTGCATGGCTTGGCGGGAGATGCTGGCTCTGCATGATCTAATCGGTTTGTTTATAGTAGGCTGGTCGATGCGTGCAGCAGTTAATTTTAAACAGTCAATGTTTGGATTGGCTTGGAAGTGGGACACCGGATGAGTAGGTTATGTTTTGGCTGGTGTACACGTGCGAGATTGGTCCACAATGTTTAGGGTTAGCTATATATGTTGCTGTGTGATTCCGTGAGGAGCAAGACTTATAATTTGCGGCGCATCAGTGTCTGTAGAGGTTGAGAGTAACGATTACATGGCCTGACGGGAGAATGTATCTCACTTCTTACCGAGCACAATGATCTTACATATGTGAGACTACCTAGATGATGTCCCTTCTCCTAACTGAAAAAGGACCATAGAATTTGTCTCATTTTATACAATTTTTAACTTAGTGCTTACTCTGGAAGAATGATAGTTGCCTCTTTTACGATGGATCAGTTTAGCGGTTGTACTTAACTTCGTAGGGTAACTAATTTTTCATAAGTGCCATGGCAAGAAGACTTTTATAGCAACACAATACATCTCTAACCAACATCGACATCAAAATGTAGATCAAGATACAATGTGTTCACCTTGAATACCCAAAAAATGGTATGGCCACGTAAGCCGACACCTTGGTCATTTATTTTGACATGTCAGTCTTTCATTGGTGAATACACGTCATCATTTATAAAGGGGTTACCCATCTATAAGGGGGTATCGTAAAGTCGGTATCCATAATAAAGGAGAGAAATAAATGAGTACAAATCTTTACAGCTGTTGATGAGGCGTTTCCACTTAGAATTCAATATTTTCCTTTTATTTCTTGAGAGCAATAAATTATGGTCTAAATAGAATTTTGTATCCATGCAAGCTCATAAATGAGTACAAATCTTTACAGCTGTTGATGAAGTGTTTCCACTTAGAATTCACTATTTTCCTTTTATTGCCCAAACCAACAAATTATGACCAAGACATCATTTTGTATCCATACAGTCTCTCCAAGCATATATTTCTAAAGATATATAGAAAAAAGAATGTCATAATTGTGATCATTGTGCACGAAAAAAATATTTTCTTTTATTTATGGTAAAAAGCTAATGTACCTATCCATCCGCTAACATGGTTTCCACATGGAATAAAATGTTTATTTCCGTTGCTATGGATTTCAATCTATACATCCTTTGTAAACATATCAACCATTGACCACACGAATTTTCATCTCATATATTGTTTCACTCAATGGCATCGGTGTTCTGCACTGCACCAAAAAATTGATGCAATAATTTGTTTTGTAGCAATATAACAATACTAATGATTTTTCACCTTACACATTACATGTGTTCTAGTATGAATATAGGTGGAGGGCTGACTAAGTTGATTGACATGGGCGGTGGTGAGACTATGATTGATTAACGCGAGTGTGGTGAGAGTGGTCGGCGGCGACATATAGGGTTTGTTCTAGTGGTTGCATGGTTTGGCAGGAGAACTATGAGTTCTGCATGGTCTAATTGGTTTTATTAATACGTATGTGCAATGTTTAATTTTAATTGGTCAATTTTGGATTGGCTTGAAAGTGGGACACCAGATGAGTAGGTTATGTCTGGTTGGTGTGCACGTGCGAGATTTGTCCATGATGTCTTGGGTTAGCTATATATATCATCGTGTGATTGCATATTTCCTAACAATTCCATGAGGAGCAAGACTCTAAATTTGTGGCACGTTAGTGTCTGCAACGACTAAGAGTAACAGTTACATGGCCTGGTGGGAGAATCTAACTCACTTCTTACGTAGCACAGGGATCTTATAAATGTGAGTGTATGTTCTCTTATACACCATGGTAGCCACCAAGGTGATGTCCCTTCTCCTAACCGGAAAGGGTCCATACGATTTGTCCCATTTCATACAATTTTCAACTTAGTGTTTTACCGTGAAAGAATGTTAGTTACCACTTTTACGATGGATCGGTTTAGCAGTTATAGTTAAGTTTTTAGGCTAACCAATTTTTCGTAGGTGCCATGGCCAGAAGATTGTTATGGCTAACACGATACACCACTAACCAACATCGACATCAAAATGTAGATCAAGACACTACTATAGGAAGGTCCTAAGACGACACATGTATTGGAGAACATTCGACTAAACTATGTGTGATGCATGAATCACAAACAGTCTGGTAAAAAAAAATTCTCCGATAAAATAACTGTGTGCGATGGATGATCCATCAACTATGATTCAAATAATAGTTGCGTCTGCTATGCGTGGCATACAATTGATCCATATGAACTGTTTGCAATGAGCCAAGAAAATATAAACGGTTACCCAAATCAAGATGTGTGCGATAGACGGCATACATGTCACTTGGATGAATTGTTTGCCATGTTCCATAAGAACACAAACGATTTGACGTAACAAGATGTGTGTGATACCTGGCAAACAGGCTGATAATCAGAATTGTGTGCGATAATTCTAGATGGCGCATACAATTTTTTTGAATTATGTGCTCGATAGGGCACACAATTGAAGAAATCAACTATGTGCGATAATGTGAAAGATCATTGTCTGATACGTCTCCAACGTATATATAATTTATGAAGTGTTCATGTCATGTTTACATGAGTTTTATATAATTTTGGTGCACTTCTATATGGTTTTTTATGGACTAACCTATTAACTTGGTGCTCAGTGCCAGTTCCTGTTTTTTTGTGCCTATTTCTATGTTTCACAGAAAAACCATACCAAACGAAGTCCAAACGTGATAAAAATTTACGGTGATTTTTTTGGAACATAAGAGATCACCAAACCTTCAAGGAAGGATCGAAAGACCCACGAGGAGGCCACAAAGCTCACCCCGCGCGCCATGGGGAGTAGGTAGTGCCACCCGAGCTTGTGGGCCCCTCGTAACTCTGATTGGCGTGATTCCAATGCTAAAGAATCCTATAAATCCAGAAACCCCTAGAAAGAAATCTAGAACTTTCACGCCGCCGCCGCCGCAAGCCTCTGTTCTGAAGCGATCTCATTTGGAGGCCTTCTTTGGCGCCCTGTCGGAGGGGAAAACCATCACCAGAGGCCATCTTCATCATCTCGCGGTCTCCATGACAAGGAGGGAGTAGTTCACCCTCGGGGATGAGGGTATGTACCAATAGCTATATGTTTCATCTCTCTCTCTCTCTCTCTCTCTCTCTCTTGTGATCTTGGTAGGGAGCGATCTTGATGTACCATGGGCTTTGTTAATATAGATGAATCATATGGTGTTTTCCCTCTCTGTCTTTGTTGTGATGAACTGAGTCTTGCCCTTTGAGGTTTCATTATTATCGGATTGAAAATTTTGGATCTGAGATCACTTGATGTATGTCTTGCATGTGGATACTCATGGTGACAATGGGGTATTCTATCGAGTTACTTGATGTATGTTTTGGTAATCAACTTGCAGATTCCCGAGGTAACATTGGGATAATCTAGGCACATAGGTTGATACACGTTTTCATCCTACTTTCCCAGATAGAAACTTTGGGGTAATCTTTGAAGTTCTTTGTGTTGGATTGAATATTTTGAATTTGATTGTTTTATGCATATTGAATAATTAACTCACGGATACTTGCAGCGACATTGGAGTATCTAGGTGACATTAGAGTTGATTGGTGTGTATAATACATTGTTATTGTAGTAAAGGGCTGTTTGTGACACTTATAGGGATGACTCAATAGATTGATCGGAAAGATAAATTTGAGGTGGTTTGCTACCTACAACAATTTCATCTTATGTTATCTACTATTTATAGGAACTTTGGAGTGATTATTTGTCGCACATTGAGGGATTGTTATATGATTGAATTATGTTAGCACCGTTGAGAGATTGTACTAATTAAAGTATGAACCCTACGTCTTGTTTCCAAGCATCACAATACCGTTTGTGACCACTTTATGCTACATTTCTATTTTTATTTCAAATTAAAAAAGCATATATCTACGATCGATACTACACTTGCATCACCATCTCTTCACCGAGTAGTGCACCTATACAATTTACCATTGTATTGGATGTGTTGGGGACACAAGAGATTTATTATATTTGATTGCAGGGTTGTTTGAGAGAGAACATCTTCATCCTACACCTTTCATGGATTGATAAATCTTAGGTCATCCACTTGAGGGAAATTTTCTACTGTCCTACAAAACTCTACGCTTGGAGGCCCAACAGAGTCTACAAGAAGCAAAGTTGCGTAGTCAAGCTATTTCTGGCACCGGTGCCAGGGATGTGAGTGCTTGAAGGTATATCTTTAGATCTTGCAACTGAATCTTTTAGTTTATTGGTTTTCACTAATTTGGTCTATAAAAGAACACTATGAAAAAATGGAAGTGAAGTTGTACCAAATTGCTTATCTTTATACAATATTTCTTGAAAATGATGGATTGGAAATTGTGCCAAAGTGTTAGAAGAAGAATTCAATAAAATGTATGGCATAAAATCTTTGAATGATAAGCATGGTTGCAACGATAATAGTATGGATTCTTTGAATATACATAATGCTAATGATATACAAAGCCATAAAGCTTAGGGATGCTATGTTTGATGAAGATGGTCTTTCTAGTCCTCCTACTTTTGTTGAGAAAATTTATTATGATAATATCATGCCTCCTATTTATGATGATTATAATGATGAAAGTGGGTTTGGAAGAGTGTCAACTCTAGGTAGTAATGATCCCACTATTTTGGAGGGTGTTGAATCTTATTGTAATAACTAGCAGGGTTCACGGGTACATCAAGGTGCTATACAAATGTTTTTAACCCCTTTCCGTGACGGTATTTTGAACCGTCGCCAAGTGAGTGTGGGCGATAGGGGGTCCTTCCCACACGACCCAGAAACCGTCGGGGATAGGCCCTCCGGTCACACAAGCTCGGCAAAATGAGGTCGTGTGCGACAGGCGAGCGATTAAATACGTTTATACAGGCCCAATCGGTTATGGTCGTAAGTACATCCCACACAGTCAGTCCCAGACAAACGTTTCCGTTTGTTATGTACATTCCACACAGTCAATCCAAGGATTACGTTTTCGTTCTTATGTACATCCCACACAGTCAATCCAAGAAGTATGTTTCAGTTCGTATGTACATCCCACACAGTTAATCCAGCACTACTGCAGGATGGTCCAAACGCGTCAGTCCAATTAGAGACCCTTCGACGAAACTGTGTGTGATGCATCAATCACAAACGGTGATGTAATAAAACCGTCAAAAAAGATGCAAAACGTTTTGAGATGGCAGTGACATCAAATACGGTTCATATTGGAGTTGCGCGTGCGATGCGTGACAAACGGTTAATCCAGAAGAACTGTTTGCGATGAGGTAGAACAACAGAAATAGGCAGCCAGAACTATGTGTGATTAGGCAACACAATAGAAATGGTTCAACTAAACAAGATGTGTGTGATACACGGCAAACAGGTCCATAATCAGAAATACGTGCGAAGACCAATGATAACACAGACGATTGCTGCTAATAAGCCATGTGATTTGCTCTGTCTACAGAATTATATATATACATATATATATAGTGTGGGTCTATTCTAATAACACCCTTAAGACCTTATTCTGCTAACACTTTCTCTTATTCTGCTAACACTTTCTCTTATTCTGCTAACACCTGCCAACACACACCGAACCGAACCAAACAAACCGCACAGTCACTTGGTCAAACCCCACCCACACTACCCCCACCTTACTCCACCTTCTTCCTTTCCCGTGCAAACCCACCACTGCAACCCCCTCCCAACCACCACCACCCACCCCTCCGCGCGTGCCATAGCCCCCTGCGGTGGCCCACCACCCCACCCCTTCCGGCGCGCCACCACCTTCCACCCCTGCGGCGCCCCACCACCCCACCCCTTCTAGCGCGCCACCACCTGCCAACCCTGCGGCGCCCCGCCGCCGCCACCCCCGCGGCACCCCACCATCCCCCACCCACTCCGGCGCGCTGATACGTCTCCGTCGTATCTACTTTTCCAAACACTTTTGCCCTTGTTTTGGACTCTAACTTGCATGATTTGAATGGAACTAACCCGGACTGACGCTGTTTTCAGCAGAATTACCATGGTGTTATTTATGTGCAGAAACAAGAGTTCTCGGAATGACCTGCAACTTCACGGAACGTCTATTTGGAAATAATAAAAAATCCTTGCAAAAGACGAAGACCAGGGGGCCCACACCCTATCCACGAGGGTGGGGGGCGCGCCCCCTACCTCGTGGGCCCCCTGGAGCTCCTCCGACCTCAACTCCAACTCTATATATTTGCTTTCGGGGAGGAAAAAATCAAAGAGAAGGATTCATCACGTTTTACGATACGGAGCCGCCGCCAAGCCCTAAAACCTCTCGGGAGGGCTGATCTGGAGTCCGTTCGGGGCTCCGAAGAGGGGAATCTGTCGCCATCGTCATCATCAACCTTCCTCCATCACCAATTTCATGATGCTCACCGCCGTGCGTGAGTAATTCCATCGTAGGCTTGCTGGACGGTGATGGGTTGGATGAGATTTATCATATAATCGAGTTAGTTTTGTTAGGGTTTGATCCCTAGTATCCACTATGTTCTGAGATTGATGTTGCTATGACTTTGCTATGCTTAATGCTTCTCACTAGGGCCTGAGTGCCATGATTTCAGATCTGAACCTATTATGTGTTCATCAATATATGAGAGTTCTTGATCCTATCTTGCAAGTCTATAGTCACCTATTATGTGTTATGATACGTTAACCCCGAAGTGACAATAATCGGGATACTTACCGGTGATAACAGTAGTTTGAGGAGTTCATGTATTCATTGTGTGTTAATGCTTTTGTTTGGCACTCTATTAAAAGGAGGCCTTAATATCCCTTAGTTTCCATTAGGACCCCGCTGCCACGGGAGGGTAGGACAAAAGATGTCATGCAAGTTCTTTTCCATAAGCATGTATGACTATATCCGGAATACATGCCTACATTACATTGATGAATTGGAGCTAGTTCTTTGTCACCCTATGTTATGACTGTTACATGATGAACCACATCCGGCATAATTCTCTATCACCGATCGATTGCCTATGAGCTTTCCATATATTGTTCTTCGCTTTTTTACTTTTCCGTTGCTATTGCTATCATCACTACAAAATACCAAAAACATTACTTTTGCTATCATTACCTTTTGCTACCATTACCACTACTATCATATTACTTTGCTATTAAATACTTTGTTGTAGATATTAAGTTTCCAGGAGTGGTTGAATTGACAACTCAGCTGCTAATACTTGAGAATATTCTTTGGCTCCCCTTGTGTCAAATCAATAAATTTGGGTTGAATACTCTACCCTCGAAAACTGTTGCGATCCCCTACACTTGTGGGTTATCAAGACTATTTTCTGGCGCCGTTGCCAGGGAGCATAGCTTTATTCTTTGAGTCACTTGGGATTTATATCTGCTTATCATTATGAAGAACTTGAGAGATCCAAAAACCAAGATTTATCCCTCAACTACGAGGGGAGGTAAGGAACTGCCATCTAGCTGTGCACTTGATTCACCTTCTGTTTTGAGTAAGCTTGCGACACCTAAACCTGCTTCTGCTATTCATTCTGATATGTCGCATGTTATTGATGATGCCACTTCTGCTATGCATGATACTTATGATGAAACTACTTCTATGCTTGATACTACTGTGCCACTTGGTGAATTTCTTGATGAACAACTTGCTAGGGTTAGAGAGAATGAAAATATTGAATCTGATAATACTGATGAAAGTGATGATGAAGACTCTCCCTCTAATGAATATGAATCACCAGTTATTCCTGAGGGTTATGTTTTTGAAAAAGAAGCTGCTTTAGCTATTTTAGCTTGCAAAGATAGATACGAACTCAAGAGGTTATTAGCTAAATGGAAGCAGTAGTCTCTTAATGCTAGAATGAAACCTGACCCTGCTTTTGCTACTTCACCCATCTATGTTACTGATAAGGATTATGAATTCTCTATTGATCCTGATATAATTACTTTGGTTGAATCCGATCCTTTTCATGGCTATGAATCTGAAACTGTTGTGGCACATCTTAGTAAATTAAATGATATAGCCACCCTGTTCACTAATGATGAGAGAACTCGCTACTTTTATATCCTTAAAATATTTCCGTTCTCATTAAAGGGTGATGCTAAGATATGGTTTAATTCTCTTGATCTTGGTTGTGTGCGTAGTCCCCAGGATATGATTTATTACTTCTCTGCTAAATATTTCGCTGCTCATAAGAAACAAGCTGCATTGAGGGATATATATAATTTTGTGCAAATTGAAGAAGAGAGTTTCCCACAAGCTTGGGGGAGGCTTCTCAAGTTACTTAATGCTTTGCCTGATCATCCTCTTAAGAAAAATGAAATACTTGATATCTTTTATAATGGACTAACCGATGCTTCCAGAGATTACCTGGATAGTTGTGCTGGTTCTGTTTTCAGGGAAAGAACACCAGATGAAGCTGAAATTCTATTGAATAATATGTTGACAAATGAAAATAATTGGACACTTCCTGAGCCTATTCCTAAACCAACTCCGAAGAAGAGAGGTGTTCTATTTCTCAGTCCTGAAGATATGCAAGAGGCAAAGAAATCTATGAAAGAAAAAGGTATTAAAACCGAAGATGTAAAGAATTTACCTCCTATTGAAGAAATACACGGTCTTAATTTACCGCCTGTTGAAGAAACACATGATCTTAATCCCTTACCTATTGAAGAAGTACATTGTCTTGATAACCCGACATAGGTAGTAAAGGTAAATTCTCTCTATAGATATGATAAAGCTGAAATCCCTCTTACTAAGTTTGCTAGCCCATGCTTAGACGAGTTTGATAAATTTATGGTTAAGCAAGAAGACTTCAATGCTTATTTTGGTAGACAATTGAAATACAATTCAAATATGCTTGAACACTTGGGTGATTATATGGCTAATGTGAAAGGTGAACTTAAACTTATTAGTAAACATGCTTCTATGGTTACCACTCAAGTAGAACAAGTACTTAAAGCTCAAAATGACTTGCTCAATGAATTGAATAATAAGAAAAATGATAATGCTATTAGAGTTATGACTAGAGGTGGTAGAATGACTCAGGAACCTTTGTATCCTGAAGGCCACCCTAAGAGAATTGAGAAAGATTCTCAGAGAAATAATATAGATGCACCTAGTCCTTCTAAAAGGAAGAAAAAGAAAAATGATAGGACTTTGCATGCTTCTAGTGAACCTGTTATTGATACACCTGAGAACCAAAATGATATTTCTATTTCTGATGCTGAAACACAATCTGGTAATGAACCTGAAACTAGTGATAATGTTAATAATAATGTTCATGATGATGCTCAACCTAGCAATGATAGTGATATAGAAATTGAACCTGCTATTGATCTTGATAACCCACAATCAAAGAATCAACGTTATGATAAGAAAGACTTTGTTGCTAGGAAACATGGTAAAGAAAGAGAACCATGGGTTCAGAAACCCATGCCTTTTCCTCCCAAACCATCCAAGAAAAAGGATGATGAGGATTTTGAGCGCTTTGCTGAAATGATTAGACATATATTTTTGCGTATGCGATTAACTGATATGCTCAAAATGAATCCTTATGCTCAGTACATGAAAGATATTGTTACAAATAAAAGAAAGATACCGGAAGCTGAAATTTCCACCATGCTTGCTAATTATACTTTTAAGGGTGGAATACCAAAGAAACTTGGAGATCCAGGAGTACCCACTAGACCATGCTCCATTAAAAGAAATTATGTTAAAACTGCTTTATGTGATCTTGGAGCTGGTGTTAGTGTTATGCCTCTCTCTTTATATCGTAGACTTGATTTGAATAAGTTGACACCTACTGAAATATCTTTGCAAATGGCTGATAAATCAACTACTATACCTGTCGGTATTTGTGAGGATATGCCTGTTGTAGTTGCAAACATTACTATTTTAACGAACTTTGTTATTCTTGATATTCCCGAGGATGATAGTATGTTTATTATTCTTGGAAGACCCTTTTTGAATACTGCAGGGGCTGTTATTGATTGCACTAAAGGCAATGTCACTTTTCATGTTAATGGTAATGAGCATACGGTACACTTTCTGAGGAAACAAGCTCAAGTTCATAGTATCAATTCTATTGGAAAAATTCCATCGATTATTTTTGGAGGTTTTGAATTTCCTCTTCCTACTGTCAAGAAGAAATATGATATTCTTGTTATTGGGGATGTGCATATCCCCGTTGAGGTAACATAGTGTTATTCAAAATTTCTCCGGTTCCATGTTATTCGAAATGAGTTCGTTAACAAGACTTGATCAACCTTGTTAGTGGATTCCTTTTGATGATCATGAGATGGATGAAACTAGAAGGCACAACCTTCTGTACCCTCCTTTTACTTTCTGTTAATCATATTAAATAAAATAAAAATAGTATTTTTCTATCTGTTATCTGATTTATCCATGCAATACGAAAATACCGAAAATAAAAGTTCTCCAAATGCCCTGAAATTTAAATATGATTTTTTCTGGAATATTTGAGAATATTTGGCACCAAGAACACAGCATGGGGGGCATCCACCTGGCCACGAGGGTGGAGGGCACGCCCCCTGCCTCGTGGGCCCAAGGTGGCCCCCCTTCACTTATTCCTACACCCACACACTTCTTCTTCCTCCCACAAACACGAATATCCAGCTCAAGCACGAGTTCTAGCTCATTTTGCTGCCATTTTCGATCCCCTTGCTCAAAGCACCTCTCATAAAACTGCTTGGGGAGATTGTTCCTTGGTATGTGACTCCTTCATTGGTCCAATTAGTTTTTGTTCTAGTGCTTCATTCATTGCAAATTTGTGCTGCCTAGGTGACCCTGTTCTTGAGCTTGCATGTCAAATTTATGTGGTTCCAAGTAGTTTTGATGCATGATATAGGCTCTAGGCACGTGTAGGAGTAGTTGCTATCAATTTTATTGAGTTTGGTTCACTTTTATTTTGAAGTTACTAAAAATTTCAGAAATTTTTCAGAGGAAGAAATATGTTTAGGAATATGTACCAAGGTGGCTCTTCAAGGAAACAAGAGCACAGGCTTGCAATGCGTGATGCTGATGATGAGCCACCAAGAGACGCTCCAGTGCGTCCTTGTGAATGGCCTTTGATGACCCACAAGTATAGGGGATCTATCATAGTCCTTTCGATAAGTAAGAGTGTCAAACCCAACGAGGAGCAGAAGGAAATGATAAGCGGTTTTTAGCAAGGTATTCTCTGCAAGTACTGAAATAAGTGGTAACAGATAGTTTTGTGACAAGATAAATTGTAACGAGCAACAAGTAACAAAAGTAAATAAAGTGCAGCAAGGTGGCCCAATCCTTTTTGTAGCAAAGGACAAGCTGGAACAAACTCTTATAATAGGAAAAGCGCTCCTGAGGACACATGGGAATATCGTCAAGCTAGTTTTCATCACGTTCATATGATTCACGTTCAGTACTTTGATAATTTGATATGTGGGTGAACCGGTGCTTGGGTGCTGTTCTTACTTGAACAAGCATCCCACTTATGATTAACCTCTATTGCAAGCATCCGCAACTACAACAAAAGTATTAAGGTAAACCTAACCATAGCATGAAACATGTGGATCCAAATCAGCCCCTTACGAAGCAACGCATAAACTAGGGTTTAAGCTTCTGTCACTCTAGCAACCCATCATCTACTTATTACTTCCCAATGCCTTCCTCTAGGCCCAAATAATGGTGAACTGTTATGTAGTCGATGTTCACATAGCACCACTAGAGGCTAGACAACATACATCTTATCAAAATATCGAACGAATACCAAATTCACATGACTACTAATAGCAAGACTTCTCCCTTGTCCTCAGGAACAAACATAACTACCCACAAAGCATATTCATGTTCATAATCAGAGGGGTAATAATATGCATATAGGATCTGAACATATGATCTTCCACCAAATAAACCAACTAGCATCAACTACAAGGAGTAATCAACACTACTAGCAACCTACTAGCACCAATCCCGGACTTTGAGACAAGAATTGGATACAAGAGATGAACTAGGGTTTGGAGATGAGATGGTGCTGGTGAAGATGTTGATGGAGATTTCCCTCTCCCGATGAGAGGAGCGTTGGTGATGACGATGGTGATGATTTCCCCCTCCCGGAGGGAAGTATCCCCGGTAGAACAGCTCTGCCGGAGCTCTAGATTGGTTCCACCAAGTGGCGGCGGAGTCTCGTCCCGAAAAGTTCCTCTCAATTTTTTTCTCATTGAAAGACTTCATATAGCAGAAGATGGATGTCGGAGACCCACCAGGGGGCCCACGAGGTAGGAGGGCGCGTCGTAGGAGGGGGGCGTGCCCCCCACCCTCGTGAGTAGGGTGTGGGCCCCCTGGCCTTCATCTTTGGCGAGGATTTTTCTTTATTTATTTTAAGATGTTCCATGGAGTTTCAGGACTTTTGGAGTTGCGCAGAATAGGTCTCTAATATTTGCTCCTTTTCCAGCCCAGAATTCCAGCTGCCGGCATTCTCCCTCCTTATGTAAACCTTGTAAAATAAGGGAGAATAGCCATAAGTATTGTGACATAAAGTGAAATAACAGTCCATAATGCAATAAATATCGATATAAAAGCATGATGCAAAATGGACGTGTCAGCCTTCGAAAAACTTTATGGATCGAGCGAGAATTAAGGAAGAATTTAACGCATATTTGCGTAATGCTAATCTTGTGAGCTTCGAGGAAGAAAAGTGCCGCTAGTATCACTATCTCACTAGTTCCTTTGTGAGGAGGTTTGAATTTTCATCTTCACGTAATTCTCCAACTGTCCTGTTTGATCTTTATGAAAATTCTTACACTATGGACTTAGAGGATTTTACCACTGCTTGCAAGCTTCCACAATGGGGTAGTGTCAGGGAACCTCGCAAATCTGAATTTAGAGATTGTCTTGCTAGTATAACTGTGGGGGAATCTAGAGATATAACACAAGCTACCATAGGGAGCATTCACTTTCCTGCTATGCATTATTTTGCTCTCTTCATAGGTAGATACATTAATGGTAAAGATGAGGCATGTCACATGTGTGTCCCCGACCTCAGTATTCTTAGGAGTGCTATGTTAGGAGATAAATCTTATAATTTGGGAGCCATTGTTGCATGTAGGTTGCATCTTAATGGATTTAATGGAGATTTCTTTGGTGGAATTTATGCAACCCGCATAACTAATTTTCTTGGTATAGCCATACGTGAAGATGATATTGATTTGCCTCCTGCTTATTTGGATTATGAGGCTATGATTCACCACCAGTTTGTCGAGAGGAATGAATCACCTCTCCAGTATCTCTTAATCTTTGACAGACGCCGTGCTGTCCGTATTACTCTCCCTGCTCCTGCCTTCTTTGATTATCAGGCAAAAGGAAGATATGTTATTACCAGAGAGGAGGCAGATGAGCATGAGAGGAGGGCGGAAGCCGCTCGTCGCCACGCTGCAGCTCAGGAGGCGATAGCCGCTGCATCTCAGTACGACCCCAACTATTACTATGGATATCCGCCAGGCCAACCGTGGCCATAGACCAACTTAGGCCAAAAGCCTAAGCCTGGGGGAGTACGTATTTCCCGCCAATATTACATTCATGTTCACACACTCATTGCAAGATGTCGGTGCTCATACTTTTTCATTGTATCATCCATGCTAGTTTATTTCCCTTTTTATGCTTTCTTCTTGTGTGCTTAATAAACCTTAAGAAAAACCAAAAAAAAATTAGTTGTAGTTTTTAATTAGTTTACTTTCCATGCTTGTAGTAGTAATTAAAAAGAAAACCCAAAAGATTTCCTGTTCTTCTTTTACTTGTTGGGAGCTTTCCCGTTGAAATAGTTTTATTTCTTTTCTTTTCTTTGGGGGTCGATAGGAGAAGACCATGATTAAATTGTTGAAGTGGCTCTTATATGCATTATTGTTGATCTGACAAAAGAGCCCATATTTCCTTGTCTTCTCCTGTTTATTGAATGCTTGCAGATTCTAGCTTAGTCCAATGCACGTGCACTATTATTATTATTCACATCGTTCGGTCATGCAAGTGAAAGGCAATTATGACAATATATGATGGACTGACTGAGATGAGAAAAGTTGGTATGAACTCGACCTCTTTTTTTGTAAATATGATTAGTTCATCGTTCCTGATTCAGCCTATTATGAATAAACATGTTTGCAATGATAACTAGAGATCATAGTTTCTTGTGCCATGCTTGATTAGCTAGGAGCTTATAATGGTTTACCTTGCGTACCAACATGCTATTAAAATGGTTGTCATGTGGTATGATAGGGTGGTATCCTCCTCTGAATGATTTAAGTGACTTGACTTGGCACATGTTCATGCATGTAGTTGAAACAAAATCAACATAGCCTTCACGATATTTATGTTCATGGTGGATTATATCCTACTCATGCTTGCATTCGGTGTTGATTAATTTTAATGCATGTTCATGACTGTTGTCGCTCTCTAGCTGGTCGCTTCCTAGTCTTTTGCTAGCCTTCACCTGTACTAAGCGGGAATACTGCTTGTGCATCCAAATCCCATAAACCCCAAAGTTGTTCCATACGAGTCCACCATACCTACCTATATACGGTATCTACTTGTCGTTCCAAGTAAATTTGTATGTGCCAAACTCTAAACCTTCAAATAAATATCCCATTTTGTATGTGCGAATAGCTCATGTATCAACTAGGGCTGTCCGTATCTTCCATGTTAGGCGGGTTATTCTCAAGAGGAGTGGACTCCGCTCCTCACTCACGAGAAAGTGGCTGGTCACCGGGATGCCCAGTCCCATGCTTTATGCAAACTAAATCAAAATAATTACAAACAAAACTCCCCCCGGGACTCTTGTTAGTTGGAGGCACTCGTTGTTTCGAGCAAGCCATGGATTGATGCTTTTTGGTGGAGGGGGAGTATAAACTTTACCATTCTGTTTGGGAACCGCCTATAATGTGTGTAGCATGGAAGATATCGCCATCTTTTGGTTGTTATGTTGACAATGAAAGTATACCGCTCAAAATAGTATTCACCTCTATTTCAAAACCGAGCTCTGGCACCTCTACAAATCCCTGCTTCCCTCTGCGAAGGGCCTATCGAGTCATCATCCTCTTATTAAAAATCACCAGTTGGAGAGCACCGCTATCATTTGCATTCATTACTGTTAGCTTACATTGAGTATGACTTGAATGGATCTCTTTTATCATGAATTACAATGTCTAGTCAATCCTTGATCTTTAAAGGTGCTCTGCATTTATGTTTTGCAGTCTTAGAAAGGGCTAGCGAGATACCATCTTGTTATATCATATTATGACTGTTTTAAGAAAGTGTTGTCATCTGAGATTTATTATTATTGCTCCCTAGTTGATTATGCCATTGATATGAGTAAACATGAGACCTATGCGTTATTGTGAATATGGTTAGTTGATAATCTTTGCTGAAAACTTGAATGCTGGCTTTACATATTTACAACAACAAGAGCAAACAGAGTTTGTAAAAGTTTTTCTTTATCACTTTCGGTTTGTTAACTGAATTGCTTGAGGACAAGCAAAGGTTTAAGCTTGGGGGAGTTGATACGTCTCCGTCGTATCTACTTTTCCAAACACTTTTGCCCTTGTTTTGGACTCTAACTTGCATGATTTGAATGGAACTGACCCGGACTGACGCTGTTTTCAGCAGAATTACCATGGTGTTATTTATGTGTAGAAACAAAAGTTCTCAGAATGACCTGAAACTTCGCGGAACGTCTATTTGGAAATAATAAAAAATCCTTGCAAAAGATGAAGACCAGGGGGCCCACACCCTAGCCACGAGGGTGGGGGGCGCGCCCCCTACCTTGTGGGCCCCCTGGAGCTCCTCCGACGTCAACTCCAACTCTGTATATTTGCTTTTAGGGAGAAAAAAATCAGAGAGAAGGATTCATCGCGTTTTACGATACGGAGCCGCCGCCAAGCCCTAAAACCTCTCGAGAGGGCTGATCTGGAGTCCGTTCGGGGCTCCGGAGAGGGGAATCCATCGCCATCGTCATCATCAACCTTCCTCCATCACCAATTTCATGATGCCCACCGCCGTGCGTGAGTAATTCCATCGTAGGCTGGCTGGACGGTGATGGGTTGGATGAGATTTATCATGTAACCGAGTTAGTTTTGTTAGGGTTTATCCCTAGTATCTACTATGTTCTGAGATTGATGTTGCTATGACTTTGCTATGCTTAATGCTTGTCACTAGGGCCCGAGTGCCATGATTTCAGATCTCAACCTATTATGTTTTCATCAATATATGAGAGTTCTTGATCCTATCTTGCAAGTCTATAGTCACCTATTATGTGTTATGATCCGTTAACCCCGAAGTGACAGTAATCGGGATACTTACCGGTAATGACCATAGTTTTAGGAGTTCATGTATTCACTATGTGTTAATGCTTTGGTCTGGTACTCTATTAAAAGGAGGCCTTAATATTCCTTAGTTTCCATTAGGACCCCGCTGCCACGGGAGGGTAGGACAAAAGATGTCATGCAAGTTCTTTTCCATAAGCACGTATGACTATATTCGGAATACATGCCTACATTACATTGATGAATTGGAGCTAGTTCTTTGTCACCCTATGTTATGACTATTACATGATGAACCACATGCGACATAATTCTCTATCACCGATCCATTGCCTACGAGCTTTCCATATATTGTTCTTCGCTTATTTACTTTTCCGTTGCTATTGCTATCATCACTACAAAATACCAAAAACATTACTTTTGCTATCATTACCTTTTGCTACCGTTACCACTACTATCATATTACTTTGCTACTAAATACTTTGCTGCAGATATTAAGTTTCTAGGTGTGGTTGAATTGACAACTCAACTGCTAATACTTGAGAATATTCTTTGGCTCCCCTTGTGTCGAATCAATAAATTTGGGTTGAATACTCTACCCTCGAAAACTGTTGCGATCCCCTACACTTGTGGGTTATCACGCACCACCACCCCTCGGCCACCACCCCGCGCTGCCCTTGCCACGACCACCGCGGTACCCCGACTCGCCCCACTTCCCTATTTCCCAGCTCGATCCAGATCAGGATCAAGCCACAGGCGGAGCTGCTTCTCCCTCGCTGGCGAGACCACTTCTCTCCTCGCAGACTCCTATGCGAGGGCATACAGAGGAGGACGAGGCGCTCCTCGTAGTTGATCTCAACCTCTACGAGGCACGGGGAGGATTTGAGGTCGTTGACCACGTTGGGACCCGACACACCGCCGAGTAGTTCGCCAGCGCCAGCCAGCCGCTAGTGAGACCATCGTCATCCGCCCGCCCCTCCCTGCTTCCTCTTCTCCCTCCGCTCTCACTCATCCCTTTTCCCTCTCTCAATCCTTCTCCATGCCGCAGTAGGGATGCATCCATTGCGCCGTTGCCTGAAAGTTGCCACCGTTGGACCCAACGCGTCGCCGACAAGTTCACCACCGCCAGCTCTCACCTTGCATTGCCCGCATCTCGATCCAATCACAGCTGACGAGGCCGGACCCCGCGTTCGGAGTGGGCCGGTGGCCGCAAGAACCCATTCATCTACCTGGGGAGATGGGGCAGCGGCTGTGGAAGAGCAGTAGCTGCTCGTGTGCAGTTCATAAAAGGCTTATTTTGCTCTCTTTTTGGCATATTTTGGATTTTGCAGTTCCTGTTGCACGGTTTCAGTGATGAAGTTCAGTGCAGCATTGCCTACGGCTTCTTTTTATTTTGCAGTGAGGTTCTCTAGTTCGTTGGTTGTAGTTGGGTGCACAAGGATTGCAATCTCGATCGGAGATGCGTGGAAAAATGGATTGCGGTTAATTATGACAAAATTGTGTAGTTTGCTTCAATCCGATTCACCTTGAGGGCTCGCCGTGCAGTTTACTTGATGCTCTCGTGTAGTGCAGAGTGCATGTGCTTGCGATCCTGCTGGACACGCGTGCAGTACATTTTTTCATGGAAAAGTTGGTCCACGCAGTTCACTCCATCCATGTTTTGTATTTTTTGGAGATTTTATTTGAAGTGCACTCACTTTTGTGTAAAAAGAATATGTTTCATTACCCCTATGTATGAAGTGCAATTTGTTTTGTGTGTTTAAAAAATCAGTCGACTACATTAACACTTGGAGTGCGTTTGGTCCTTGGATGTGGTTCACTTTTGAGAGTGATGAGGTTCACTTACGCACAACATGGAAGTGCGAAAACTTAGCGAAACAAAAAAATAGTAATGTGGTTCACTTCAATATATGTCGCAGTTCACTCGCCCTGATCTCTGCGGTCCACTCTCCTTAATAAAAAATGTTTAAAAAAGACAACAAAAACTCAGAAAAACTCGTCTGAGAAAGTTTACATCCGACAAAAAGAAACCATGAAGTTCGCTTGACTATGTGATGCAGTGCGGTTTTCGATCTGAAGCAGTGCATTCTTAAAGTTTACACCCGACAAAAAGAAGCCATGAAGTTCGCTCGACTGTGTGATGCAGTGCAGTTTTTGATCTGAAGTAGTGCATTCTTCTGTCTAATGCAGTATAGACAAAGATTTGGGTGTCACGAAAAATAGTGTGTTCGTGTTTTGGTATTTGTAAAATTGCTCTTAAACCACAAGGAATTAGAGAAAGTGTTCTAAATGAAAAAGTTGAGCCTCGTCGATATCTTTCCAACGGCGTATCATTTAAATCATTTCGACCAGTGGTTTGTAATTTTTTTGCAAAAACGACCGCTGTTTGTTATCGTCAGCCGCACAATTTTCAAAATTAACTTAAAATGGTAAGGATTCTAAAAAATATTGCAACATATGAAAGTTGCGCCTTGTCTGTAGCTGCATATCATACGCCTCGTTTCGGTAAACGGTTCAAAAACTGGAGCAAAAACAGTATCGAAAATTGCAAAAATTTCAAAAAAAAACTGAATTCCGCGATTTTGTAAATTTAAAACTACTCTTAAACAGTAAAGAATTAGAGAAAATAATATATATTAAAAAGATGCGCCTCGGCGATACTTTCCAATGGTGTATTCGTCGGATTTTGGGTTCCGGCAAAACCCTTGAGGTTCGAACACTGGGGTGCGCACGGAGATCTCTGCTCCCCCTTGCACTCTCCCTCACCGTGATCTCAAGGCTCAGCGTGTCAAACTCGCAGAACAAAGGGACATAGGGTTTATACTGGTTCGGGCCACCGTTGTGGTATAATACCATACTCCAGTGTGGTGTGCCAGATTGTGTAACACCCCGGATGTAATTTGCCATATTTGTAACTCCGACTCTTGCCATTTTCGGCTTTAAGTTATGAGATTCCCTTCATGGTTGGGTTTTGTCTTCATTTTGCATTTTGTTCATGGCATGCATTCCATATCATGTCATCATGTGCATCACATTTGCATTCGTGTTCATCTCATGCATCCGAGCTTTTTCCCCATTGTCCGTTTTGCAATCCGACACTCCCACATGCACCAGCGCACCCCTCTTGTCTCTTTTCATGAGCAGGTTAACCGGGTAACCGCGAAGGCCTCTTATGTGTTGCAGCCCAACACCCCTCCAAAACAGCCCAATAACCTATCCAAACCACTTCCATGTCCTCCATCATTGGATCATGATCGTGTGGGCGAAAACTACACCTCATTTGGACACTCCTACCTCCTCCTACCTATAAATAGGTGCTCCCCTCTGAATTTTCCGGATCCAAAACATTAGCCCCGCTCCTCCGGCACCGCCGGACACGTTCGTGTCCGCCGGATGCGTCCACCCGCCGCCGCCATGTGGCCCGTGCCCTGCCCCACTCCACCGGCCCGCTCGAGCCCGTGTCCGGCCCCCGTGGCCCGCGCCCTGCCCCGCGCCACCGGCTCGCTCGAGCCCGTGTCCGGCCC
>NC_041380.1:81432459-81510644 GCF_002162155.2 Triticum dicoccoides
TCGCTGCGCCCGAGCCCCTGTCGGCCGCCAGCTCCGCCGCGCCGCCGCACTAACCCGCCGCTGCCTCCGCACCTCGCCGCTGCCTCCGCGCCTCGTCGCCGCCTCCGTCGGCGCCGGATCCGGCGAGGTCCGGCCGAATCCCGGCCTCCCCGACCCTTCTCCGTCGTCCTCTCCCACTCCAGCGACAACCTCGACAAACTCCGGCCGCCTCCGACGAACCTCGAACCAAGTGCCCAAAACCCTAGATCCATTTTGGAGGTGATATTTTCGTCTAAGTCCTTTTTATTGATTTTTATGCCCTGTTCATCGCCTCATATCTCCGTGACCGTAGCTCCGTTTCATGCGCATGATATATCAAAATGTTCATTGAGAGATGCTCTTAATTTCATTCCATTGTGGCATGCTTGTTTGAGTTCATCTTGATGCCCAAATCATTGATGCAAGAGTGCTATAAAATGTTTACTTCTGTTACCTATCAGATTATAATGAATTGTCATTTTTGTTGCTTTGGATGTGTGCATCTTATGGGCATGAGCTCTACATGTGTTTTGAGCTATGTCATGCCATCTTTACAGTGGAGTTTGTCTTGCATTTTTGTGATCATTGTGGTGACTAGCACAAACATGCAAAGTAGCCCTCGTGATATTGCTGTTTTCAGGGACTTGGGATTTTGCTAAGTCTTGTGCCTGCTGTTATTTTGATGCCATGTAAACTTGATGCTACAGTGAGATCCATGCTTGTTTTGAGTATCCTCATTAAGGGTGTTTTGGACATATGGTCTATCCATCCATGCCCCTTTTTGAAATTATGAAGTGCCCTAGCATGTCCTAATCTTGCACTATTTTTGCTATAAAATGTTCCTGGCAGATTGTTTACATGTTAATCAATTTTGCGATGGTTGTTGCTAGTGATCCATGCATGCTATGAACTTGCTCTTGCCATGGTTAGCTTCATGAACATGTCATGTTGCTGTTGCTATGCTTTTTTTTGTCATGCAAGGCTTTGTGATGAGTGATTTGAGCTCGCAAAGTTGCCTTCATAATTCTATTTATGCTATGCTCTGTTTTCTGCTAAGTTTGAAACTGTTAATAAAACTTGCTATGTTTACATGGGTGCCATCATATCTTCTGTGCCTTTTTGGCTCATGATCAGTAAGGGACTTTTGTTTTATGAATTTAGTATATTCATGCCATGCCTTTTTTTGCTATGATATGTTCCTGTAGCATGTTGTTTGTTAGCTCTAAACATGGCTTCCTGATGTTGTTTCTGTCATGTTAGTAATTTCTCTAAGTCCGTGAAGCTGATATCTTTTGCACTTTTGCCATGCTTGTTTGAACCTGCTCTTGTGTGATTTAGCCGTAGCTCAGTGTTCATGTTTTGTCAAGCATCTTGTGTACATCACTTCCATGTGCTTTGTTGCTATGTTGGAGTGCAGTAGCTTAGTTTCTTGTTGCATTCTAGATGGCATCGTGCTGTTAACAGCAGAATTGTGCCATTCTTGTTTTGCTTGCCATTTGCAAACCGTGCATCCGTTTCCGGTGATCTCTATATCGATTTTGACCGAAATCATCTCATCTTTCCGGAGGCACACTTGGTTTGCCAAGTTGATGCCTTGTTCTTTCTTTTCCTTTCGGAGCACGCATATGCATTGCGTATCACATCTTGCATATCATGCCAACTTTTGCATCATGTTGATTGTGCATTGCACCGTGATAGATTGTTGGCCCTTTGCTTGTGTTCTTGCTTTGGGTAGAGCCGGGAGACGAGTACGTGATCGAGGAACCTGTTGAGTACGCTACGAGGATCAAGCTTTTGTCAACTCTGAGAACTTTGCAGGCAAGATGACCATACCCTCGAAATCACTTCTATCTTTGCTTGCTAGTTGTTCGCTCTATTGCTATGCCGCGCTACCTACCACTTGCTTTATTATGCCTCCCATATTGCCATGTCAAGCCTCTAACCCACCTTTCCTAGCAAACCGTTGTTTGGCTATGTTACCGCTTTGCTCAACCCCTCTTATAGCATTGCTAGTTGCAGGTGAAGATGAAGTTGGTTCCATGTTGGAACATGGATATTGTTGGGATATCATTATAATAGCTTATTCACTTTAATGCATCTATATACTTGGTAAAGGGTGGAAGGCTCGGCCTTCTGCCTGGTGTTTTGTTCCACTCTTGCTGCCCTAGTTTCCGTCATACTGGTGTTATGTTCCTTGATTTTGCGTTCCTTACGCGGTTGGGTGTTATGGGAACCCCTTGACAGTTCGCCTTGAATAAAACTCCTCCAGCAAGGCCCAACCTTGGTTTTACCATTTGCCTACCTACCACCATATACCTTTCCCTTGGGTTCTGCAGACTCAAGGGTCATCTTTATTTTAAACCCCCCCGGGCCAGTGCTCCTCTGAGTGTTGGTCCGAAACGGGCAGCCTGCGGGGCCACCTCGGGGCAACTCGAGGGTTGGTTTTACTCGTAGCTCGACCTATCTGGTGTGCCCTGAGAACGAGATACGTGCGACTCCTATCGGGATTTGTCGGCACATCGGGCGGCTTTGCTGATCTTGTTTTACCATTGTCGAAATGTCTTGTAACCGGGATTCCGAGTCTGATCGGGTCTTCCTGGGAGAAGGAATATCCTTCGTTGACCGTAAGAGCTTGTGATGGGCTAAGTTGGGACACCCCTACAGGGTTTTGAACTTTCGAAAGCCGTGCCCGCGGTTATGGGCAGATGGGAATTTGTTAATATTTGGTTGTAGAGAACTTGACACTTAACTTAATTAAAATGAATCAACCACATGTGTAGCCGTGATGGTCTCTTTTCGGCAGACTCCGGGAAGAGAACACGGTCTCGTGTTATGCTTGAACGTAAGTAGCTTCAAAATCACTTCTTGATCACTTATAGCTTCTCGTCCGTGCGTTGTTTCTCTTCTCTCTCTCTTTTGCGTAAGTCAGCCACCATATATGCTTAGTGCTTTGTTCCAGCTCCACCTCACTACCCCTTTCCTACCCTTAAGCTTAAATAGTCTTGATATCGCGGGTGTGAGATTGCTGAGTCCCCGTGACTCACAGATACTTCCAAACAGATGCAGGTGCCGATGATAGTAGTGTAGGGGACGTTGCCGAACTCAAGTGGGAGTTTGACGAGGATTCGGGCCGTTACAATGTTTCTTTTCCGGATGATCAGTAGAGGAGCCCAGTTGGGACGATCGGGGATCTAGCATTTGGGGTTGTCTTTCTTTATTTTGGTTCCGTAGTCTGACCTTTGATTGTACCTTGGATGATGTATGGATTATTTATGTATTGTGTGAAGTGGCGACTGTAAGTCAACTCTTTATCCCTTTCTTATTCAATACATGGGATGTGTAAAGATTACCCCTCTTGCGACATGCCTACCATGCGGCTATGCCTCTAAGTCGTGCCCCGACACGTGGGAGATATAGCCGCATTGTGGGTGTTACAGATTGCCTCTTGGGCTGAGGATGAACAGTTACAAGGGAAGAATAGCCTCCTAAGGAGAGATGCTCTTGTGCTTGGTGAGTTTGTGTGGATGAGGATGATCTGAATGGCCTCAGATCAGTTGCCTCCTACTGTGGTGGCTAGCCCTATTTATAGAGGCCCTGGTCCTCTTCCCAAATGTAGGCGGGAAGGGATCCAACAACGGCCAAATTCGGAGGGAGACAATTAGTACAAGCTATCCTGACAGAAGGTGGTCTTCGCCTGCCAAAGGCTCTGGTGGTGACGCTGTCCTGGGCTCCACGGTGACCTTTGTCTTGCCATCCTGCTGGTCTTGGTCTTGTTGCACTGATATGGAATCCTTTGCCTGATGCCTCAGGATTCCTCGCCTACGCTTGCCTCTTTAGCACCAAAGAGGAAATGAGGACACTGTGTGCGCTGGCGCCCGCCTGGCGCCTGCCTGGCCCTAGTCGTCATGGCTTGCATCACAGGAACCTCGTGAGGTGCCCCTTGCCTTGATCTCTCTGCCCCTCGCGATCCAGCTTGGTGAGGCCGCCCCCGAGGAGGTCTTGCGTCGTCCGCCTCACGAGGCTTGGCCCCTCGCGAGGGTCTTGAGTGTTTGTTGGTGAAGATGGGCCGTATGGGGCCGCTGGCGGAGCCACACCGTGGGCCGCAGGCAGGCAAGTCTGGGGACCCCTGTTCCCAGGACACTGATAGTAGCCCGCGGGCCCAAGGCGCGCCCGGACTTGGCTTCGAGGCAAAGCCAAGGGGCAAGTGCGGAGCGCCGCGGGCCCCAATAGCCTGCGACCTCGATTGACGCATGGCGATTGATGGGACGTGGGCGTCTCCGCTTCCCCACACTGCCTCAGCAATTGCCCGACTTGATGATTCCCTGCTGCATGCAGAGAAAAATTATCATTACCTATGATCGTGGGGATCGCCGGTTGGCCTTCTCCCACTATAAATGAGGAGGGGGCGGAGCCCCCGTCGCTCATCCCTTCCTGCTCCGCTCGCTTCTTCTCCCTTGCTTCATCGCTCGCAGCGACACTCATGCGCCGATATGGAGGTTCTCGGTCGCAGAGAAGGGAAAAACCCCCCTGCGATGAGCCCTGGCCACTTCCGCCGAAGAAGAGGCTGGCCCACCGCCGAGGGCTTCGGAGGGAGAGGTGGCGAGCGGCGCCGCCCATGCCGTGGCCGTGGTCGCCGCGTCGTGGTGACGCACGCCGTCGCCCCAGGAGCCCACGCCACGGACTCCTCGCGCGAACTCGTGATGTGGGTGGTGATGCCTCTGTGCACTTGGATTCACTTTCCACAGTTCTTCTCCGCCGAGATGTCGCCGAGAGGCCCCCTCGAGCTTTCGCTGTAGCATGCCGACTGCGACGCCCCGGCAACCGGAGCGGAGGTTGAAGCCATCTCCCCAGGCAAGATCTTCATGACCGTGGCTGGGGCGAGGTTGCTCGAGTCTGCCGTGCGGAAGGCACCCTCACCATCCATTTTGAGTATGACGGTGCCTCCACAATGCTCTTCAAAGTCTTCGACGAGGAAGGCCACCGCCTGAGTGCTGTCCAGGAGGGGGTCATCGGGATGGCGCAGCGGCCAATGCCAAGCCTGCCGCTGGCTTCGCCAATAGCTCCTCCAGCAGTAGCAGTGACGCCTGGTGGTCCAGCGATTCTCTCGAGCCCGACGAGACTCCGGAGACGAGCGATGACAGCTATGTGCCCCCGAGCTCCCGCCGTGCCCGGAGTGCAGCCGCAGCGTCCGGCCGCCGCTGTCGCTGATCTGGATGGGGTTAGCGACGGCCTCCCGTGGCCCACTGTTGATGATGGCGTCAGCCACGCTGGCGCGTGTAGATAGGGCCCCTAGAAACTCCCTTCTTTTGTTCCCTGCAAGGAATCGAGATGGACCCCGCGGGGGCGTGTAAAGGGTCTGTAATGTCTTTTGTTGATATTATCCTCATTATGAAAATTTGTGAACGCATGTCCTGTTTCGGCTCGGTCTCCCCTTTCCAACCCTGCGGCAACTTGATGCTCTACACCGACAGGTCCCGGTCCCCAGGCAGGCTGCAGCCGTCGCTGGTATGCCAGGTCACGATGCCGTGGTCAAGGCCAGGAGGTGAGCGGCCCAAGGTCCAGTAAGAGCTTCTGAGGCGCGATGCTCAAGAGGTCCCCTTTAGCGCGCAAGCAGCTACCTAAAGGTGGGAAAGGGAGGCGACGTCACCACAGCAGGGCTGCGAGAGGTGGGAATCTTATGCTGTAGTGCTCGGCCGACCCGGGTGTGAAACTTATCTTGGCAGTCCAGAGTCGATTCCTTGTGCAGCGCCAGGCTTGCGCGTCGACGGCCATAGTGTAGCCAGGTTAGGCCCGTGCAAGCCTCCCCCTCTTCTCCACGCTCTTCTATGTGCTCTACGTCCTCAGGTCCCGGCCCTCGAGCGAGCTCAGCCGCCGCTGGTATGCCAGGTCGCGGCGCCGTGGTCAAGGCCAGGGGGTGAGGGCTGGAGAGCCAGTAAGACCTCCTGAGTCGCGATGCTCAGGAGCCCCCCTTTCAATGCGCAAGCGAATTTCACGGGAGAAGAGGGAGCCCATAGTACCGCCCGCTGTTGTCCTCAGGAGGTTCCTGCAGGTTAGTGCGAGGAGGGACACAAATTGCCGCTACGATTGCCGGTCTACCAGTGGTCGCTCCGCAAGAAGATGAAGGCACTGAGGGTCTGGTGAGATGATGTGCGCGGGTGTGCCGCGAGCCAGAGCTCGACCGCTCAGATTTGTCAGCATTGCAGGGACAGACCCGAGCACAAGCGCCGTGCCAGCATGGGCAGCCCCCGCTGCGGGATGAGCGAGGGGCCGATCAGCAACGTGGGCGGCCGCAGCGAGTGACAATCAAGCAAGGGATGACTATAAATAAATCATGCATGGGAACCAGCTAGCTTAGATAGATGCAAGAACGATGCATGCCACTGGGACGGACCCGAGCGGCCTGGGGATGATGCAGCCCGAGGGGCGCCCCCAGTAAGGTAAGCTAAAAGATGCAAAAGGATACACGCCGCAGGGACATGCCCATGCGACCTAGGAATAATGCAGCTCGAGGGGAACTCCCAGCTGAATAAGCTTTGGAAAGTGTGACCTGGTTTCATTGCCGAAGGAGTGTTGGGGTAGCTGAAGGCGTGCGCTGAAGAAGTCGCTCCTCACGAGCCACCAAGACCCTAAGCCTCGGGAGGCTCTGGGTCTCAGGTGGCTCCCTGAGGACCATCTCCATCTCCACCAGGACTGCATGATGCCGGGCCTCCTGGGTCGCCAGGACGCTCCGCAGGTTGCGCTGGAAGGCAGCCGCCATGCTCGGCAGGCCGAATGGCATGCGAACATAGCTATGAGGTGGGCCCTCGCAACATCTCACGCGCGAAGGCCAGAAGCGCTCCTGAGATGCGACCCCGTTGAGCCCTGGGATGTCGAGGCAGACGCGCAGCCCGCCATCCTCGCCTGGATGGGGAGCTACGCCAAGTGGGCGGCGGTCACCGCGCATGGCCCTTGCATCCTTCAGCTCCTGAGTGGTCTTAGCGATGAACTCCTGAGCGCGGGGCGCTCCTTGCCCGGGGTCCCCTTGAGGAAGACATGCTGCAAAGCACGCCTCCACATGGTGCCCGAGCGCCTCCCTTGTGATGTTGGCTAGGGCTGAGGCCCTCCAGAAGAGAGCCCCCGAGCCCTGCCCGAGGAGGGCACCGGGCGCGCCTTCCTATGCGAGGGAGGGAGGCGCCCCAAGTGCGGGCCCCAATCCTGATGTGGCACCGCTCCCCTAAGTCCCTGTGCGGAGTAGTTGCTTCTTCTTCTTGGGGGTAGCCTCAGGAGGGTATGCGCCCTTGCTGTCAGGGTCTTCGATTGCTGCGGCTTGGAAGGCGCGCTCCAGGGAGCACACCGCATCTCTTTCTTCACAGGGGATTGTGATGATTCCGCCGCTTCCTGGCATCTTGAGGACGTTGTAGCTGTGGTGGGTCACTACCATGAACTTGGCTAATGCTGGGTACCCGAGGCTGGCATTGTACGAGAGACGGATGTGGGCGACGTCGAAGCCGATGAGCTCAGTGCGGTAGTTGTCGCACTATCCGAAGGTGACAGGGAGGCGGACCTGCCCCATCGGGGTGGTGGAGCCGTCAGTCACTCCTAAGAAGGGCTTGGTGGACTGAAGTTGATCGTATGGCACTTGGAGGCTGTTGAATGTCTCAACGAATAGGACGTTAAGCCCTGCGCCACCGTCGATGAGGGTCTTGGTGACTTGGACATTGCAGATGACGGGTGAGCAGAGCATTCGGAGGACGCTGGCGATCGCCGCTCATTTGAGCTGGTCCACCGAGCTGAAGATGATGGCGTACTTGGACCACCTGAGTGGACACGTGGCCTCGAGCCTGGGGAGGGCTGCATTCACCTCGTGAGAGAACTGCTTGAAGATGCGTTGGGAAGCTGGGGCCTGAGCTCTGCCCAAGATGCAGGCGATAGCACATGGTTCCTGGAAGCCCCCCAGCCCCCTCATCCTGATGGTGGTCGTCGTTCCTTCTTGGTGGTGGCGGCAGCGGAGGGAGGCCAGGATTGCCCTGAGGACGGTCCTCGCGAGGCTGGCCGCGCCAGGCACCCTCATGAGGCTGCTCCTGCCAGTGGTACTCACGAGGTCGGTCGCGCCACTCCTAGCGGGGCAGCGGTCGTCCCAGCGTCCTCCGCCTCGTCCTCCTCCTCGGTCGTAGCCCTGGTCGTTATTCTCGGGGTGTCGACCGAAGCGTCCATCTCGAATGGCCCTGAGTTCTTGTCAGTCATTGGTGTTGTGGCTGTGTATGTTGTGGAAGGTGCAGAACAGTCGGCTACTTTTGGACGACCCGGGATGGTCCCGGCCGCGCTTCGCATCCAGTTCCGCTACGAGCACAGCCGCTCCCTTGTGCTTCACGTCCTTGGCCTTGGCTTTCTTCTCCTCCGGGTCAGTAGCTGGGAGCTCGAGGAGGGAAAGACGCCCCTCCTCAGCTCTTGCACACTTGGTTGCTATGTTGAACAGCTCTAGAGTCATGCATAGCTCCTCATGGATGGCGAGCTCCTCCTTCATCTTGACGTCACTGACGCCATCAGAAAAAGCTGAGATGATGGCTTCGTCCGTCACGTTGGGGATCTTGAGGTGGACGCTGTTGAAGCGCTAGATGTACTTCTACAGGGTCTCTTCCGGCTGTTGCTTAATGCGGCGCAGGTCACCCGCGACCGAAGGGCGGTCGCGAGTACCCTGGAAGTTGGCGACAAAGCGGTCACACATCTCATCCCAGGAGGAGATTGATCCCGCGGGCAAGTTCAGGAGCCATGAGCGAGCGCCATCCTTGAGAGCCATGGGAAACCAGTTCGCCATGACTTTTTCGTCACCGTTGGCCGCCTCGATGCTCAGTTTGTAGAGCTGTAGGAACTCCGCGGGGTCGGGGGTGCCGTCGTAACGCGAAGGCAGATCCGGCTTGACTTGCCTGGCCAAACGACGGTGCACAGCTCGGGAGCGAAGGCGCGGCAGCCTGCGGTGGCCACCGGGGCCCTCTGCAGGGGCGGAGCCTACACTTGATGTTCGCGCACCGCCGCCGCAGGCGGCACGTGGTCTTATCGTGGTGGTGCCGGGAGCGCTAGAGCGTTTTCTTGCGGCCGGGGAACCTTTTGGCAGCTTCCTTCTTCATGCACGGGCACACGATGTGGCAGATCACACGGCGGGACCGTGCGTCTTGGGGCGAGGACACTATCTTGACGCGGAGGGGGCGGTGGCACTCCGTGAGCCGCGCGTCTTGGCGCAAGGGCGCCGTCTTGATGCGAAGGCACTCCGTGAGCTACATCCCCCGTGGCCGGAGGTGGGTGAGGCAGCGAGAGGGATGGTGCAGGAGAGCCCCCAACAGCGCTGACGAGCTCGGCGATGCGGTCCAGCCAGTCCTCGTAGAGGTCGTCGACCGGGCGGTAGCACAGGAGCTCGCGTGCCATGAGCAGCACAGCCTGCACGTTCGTGGGTGCGCGGCGAGCGTGGGACGATGAGCCGGCCGGAGTCAGCGACGGGGTGGCGGTGCGGCCGTCCCGCCGCACAGAGGGGTGCAGTGATGATGCTTGCAGCTTGTTTGCTGCCGGGCCGGTAGCGGCGTTGGCAACAGGAGATGAAGAACGATGGGGAGGCCCGCCGACAGGGGCTGTCTGAGCGACACGAGCGGCGAGGGCGGCCCGGCGCTCGACGCGGGCTCGACGTGCGTCTGACATGGATGCGGTGGAGCGGTGGAACGTGGATCTACGGAAGGAAAGCTTCAGCGCACCCCTACCTGGCGCGCCAAATGTCAGATTTTGGGTTCCTGCAAAACCCTTGAGTCAAACACTGGGGTGCGCACGAAGATCTTTCCTCCCCCTTGCACTATCCTCACCACAATCTCAAGGCGCAGCGCATCGAACTCGCAAAACAAAGTGACACAGGGTTTATACTGGTTCGGGCCACCGTTGTGGTGTAATACCCTACTCTAGTGTGGTGTGGTGGATTGCCTCTTGGGCTGAGGATGAACAGTTACAAGGTAAGAACAACCTCCTGAGGAGAGGTGCTCTTGGGATTTCGGGTTCCGGCAAAACCCTTGAGGTTCGAACACTGGGGTGCGCACGAAGATCTCTCCTCCCCCTTGCACTCTCCCTCACCGCGATCTCAAGGCTCAGCACGTCGAACTCGCAGAACAAAGGGACACATGGTTTATACTAGTTCGGGCCACCATTGTGGTGTAATACCCTACTCCAGTGTGGTGTGGTGGATTGCCTCTTGGGCTGAGGATGAATAGTTACAAGGGAAGAACAGCCTCCTGAGGAGAGGTGCTCTTGTGCTTGGTGAGTTTTTGTGGATGAGGATGATGTGAATGGCCTCGGATCCGTTGCCTCGGATCAGTTGCCTCCTACTGTGGTGGCTAGCCCTATTTATAGAGGCCCAGGTCCTCTTCCCAAATGTAGGTGGGAAGGGATCCAACAACGACCAAATTTGAAGGGAGACAACTAGTACAAGCTATCCTGACAAAAGGTGGTCTTCGCCCGCCAAAGGCTCTGGTGGTGACGCTGTCCTGGGCTCCACGGTGACCTCCTTCTTGCCGTCCTGCTGGTCTTCGTCTTGTTGCATTGATATGGAAACCTTTGCCTGATGCTTCAGGACTCCTCGCCTGCGTTTGCCTCTTTAGCACCAAAGAGGAAATGAGAACACTGTGCGCACTGGCGCCCACCTGGCCCTGGTCGTCATGGCATGCGTCACAGGAACCTTGCGAAGTGCCCCTTGCCTTGATCTCTCGCCCCTTGCTACCTCTTGAGCACTGCGTTGGTTTTCCCTTGAAGAGGAAAGGGTGATGCAGCAAAGTAGCGTAAGTATTTCCCTCAGTTTTTGAGAACCAAGGTATCAATCCAGTAGGAGGCCACGCTCAAGTCCCTTGCACCTACACAAACAAATAAGAACCTTGCAACCAACACGATAAAGGGGTTGTCAATCCCTTCACGACCACTTGCAAAAGTGAGATCTGATAGAGAAGATAAGATAATATTTTTGGTACTTTTATGATAAAGACTAAAAGTAGAGAAAGCAAAATAAACGGCGCAAGAAATAGCTTGTTGACGGGAGATTAATATGATGGAAAATAGACCCGGGGGCCATAGGTTTCACTAGTGGCTTCTCTCAAGATAGCATAAGTATTACGGTGGGTAAACAAATTACTGTCGAGCAATTGATAGAATTGAGAATAGTTATGAGAATATCTAGGTATGATCATGTATATAGGCATCACGTCCGTGACAAGTAGACCGACTCCTGCCTGCATCTACTACTATTACTCCACACATCGACCACTATCCAGCATGAATCTAGAGTATTAAGTTCATAATAATGGAGTAACACTTTAAGCAAGATGACATGATGTAGAGGGATAAACTCATGCAATATGATATAAACCCCATCTTTTTATCCTCGATGGCAACAATACAATACGTGTCGTTTCCCCTACTGTCACTTGGATCGAGCACCGCAAGATTGAACCCAAAGCTAAGCACTTCTCCCATTGCAAGAAAGATCAATCTAGTAGGCCAAACCAAACTGATAATTCGCAGAGACTTGCAAAGATAACCAATCATACATAAAAGAATTCAGAGAAGATTCAAATATTGTTCATAGATAATCTTGATCATAAACCCACAATTCATTGGATCTTGACAAACACACCACAAAATAAGATTACATCGAATAGATCTCCAAGAGAATCAAGGAGAACTTTGTATTGAGGTCCAAAGAGAGAGAAGAAGCCATCTAGCTAATAATTATGGACCCGAAGGACTGAGGTAAACTACTCACACATCATCGGAGAGGCTATGGTGTTGATGTACAAGCCCTCCGTGATCGATGCCCCCTCCGGTGGAGCGCCAAAAAAGGCCCCAAGATGGGATTTCATGGGTACAGAAGGTTGCGGCGGTGGAATTAGGTTTTCATGGTGCTCCTCGATGGTTTGGGGGTACGTAGGTATATATAGGAAGAAGAAGTAGGTCGGTGGAGCCACGAGGGGCCCACGAGGGTGGAGGGCGCGCCCACGGGGGTAGGCAGCCTCATGGCCTCCTCATTGATTGCTTGACGTCCACTCCAAGTCCTCTGGATCACGTTTGTTCCAAAAATCACGCCCCCGAAGGTTTCATTCCATTTGGACTCCGTTTGATATTCTTTTTCTGCGAAACACTAAAATAGGCAAAAAAACAACAATTTGGACTGGGCCTTTGGTTAATAGGTTAGTCCCAAAAACAATATAAAAGTTTATAAATAAGCCCATTAAACGTCCAAAACAAAATATATAATAGCATGGAACAATAAAAATTATAGATATGTTGGAGACGTATCAAGCATCCCCAAGCTTAATTCCCGCTCGTCCTTGAGTAGGTAAATGATAAAAACAGAATTTTTGATGTGGAATGCTTCTTAGCATAATTTTCAATGTAATTATTTTTATTGTGGCATGAATATTTAGATCCGAAAGATTCAAGATAAGAGTTTAATGTTGACATGAAAACAATAATACTTCAAACATGCTAACCAAGCAATTCTGTCTTATCAAAATAACATAGCCAAAGAAAGCTTATCCCTACAAAATCATATAGTTAGGCTATGTTTCAATTTCGTCACACAAAATGTTCTCATCATGCATAACCCCGATGACAAGCCGAGTAATTGGTTCATACTTTTTAACGCGCTTCAGCCTTTTCAACCCTTACGCAATACATGAGTGCAAGCCATGGGTATAGCACTATGGGTGGAATAAAGTATAATTATGGGGGTTATGAGAAGACAAAAAGGTAGAAAGTCTCACATTGACGCGGCTAATCAACAGGCTATGGAGATGCCCATCAATTGATGCCAATGAGAGGAGTAGGGATTGCCATGCAACGGATGCACTAGAGCTATAAATGTATGAAAGCTCAACAAAAGAAACTAAGTGGGTGTGCATCCAACTTGCTTTCTCACAAAGACCTAGGGCATTTTGAGGAAGCCCATCATTGGAATATACAAGCCAAGTTCTATAATGAAAATTTCCCACTAGTATATGAAAGTGACAACATAGGAGACTCTCTATCATGATGATCACAGTGCTACTTTGAAGCACAAGTGTGGAAAAAGGATAGTAACATTGTCCCTTCTCTCTTTTTCTCTCATATTTTTTCTTGGGCCTTCTCTTTTTTTCTTTGGCCTCTTTTTTATTTAGTCCAGAATCTCATCCCGACTTGTGGGGGAATCATAGTCTCCATCATCCTTTCCTCACATGGGACAATGCTCTAATAATGATGATCATCACACTTTTATTACTTACAACTCAATACTTAGAACAAAATATGACTCTATGTGAATGCTTCCGGCGGTGTACCGGGATATGCAATGAATCAAGAGTGACATGTATGAGAAATTATGAATGGTGGCTTTGCCACAAATACGATGTCAACTACATGATTATGCAAAGCAATATGACAATGATGGAGCGTGTCATAATAAACGGAACGGTGGAAAGTTGCATGGCAATATATCTCAGAATGGCTATGGAAATGCCATGATAGGTAGGTATGGTGGCTGTTTTGAGGAAGATATAAGGAGGTTTATGTGTGATAGAGCATATCATATCACGGGGTTTGGATGCACCAGCGAAGTTTGCATCAACTCTCAAGGCGAGAAAGGGCAATGCACGGTACCGTAGAGGCTAGAAAATTGTGGAAGGTTGAGAGTGAGTATAATCCATGGACTCTAATTAGTCATAAAGAACTCATATAATTATTACAAAAGTTTATTATCCCTCGAAGCAAAGTACGACTACGCATCCCCCTAGAGGGATAGATTGGTTGGAAAAGACCATCGCTCGTCTCTGACCGCCACTCATAAGGAAAGCAATAAAAGAACACCTTATGTGTCAAAATTGTCACACAACTTTACCATACATGCATGCTATGGGACTTGCCAACCTTAACACAAGTATTTCTCAATTTCACAATTACTCAACTAGCACACTCTAATATTACCACATTTATATCTCAAAACACTTATCAAGTATCAAACTTCTCATGATATTCAATGAACTCAATATGGAATTTTTTATTATGCTCATCTTAGATGCCACCTTTGGATTAATTTCACAATTAAAGAAAATTACCATCCTATTTAAGACTCTCAAAATAAAATAAGTGAAGCATGAGTGATCAATAATTTCTATAAAATAAAACCACCACCATTCTCTAAAAGATATAAGTGAAGCACTGGAGCAAAAACTATATAGCTCAAAAGATATAAGTGAAGCACATAGAGTATTCTAACAAATTCCGAATCATGTGTGTGTCTCTCTCTCAAAAGGTGTGTATAGCGAGGATGATTGTGATAAACTAAAAATCAAATACTCAAATCATACAAGACGCTCCAAGCAAAACACATATCATGTGGTGAATAAAAATATAGCCCCAAGTAAAGTTACCGATAGACGAAGACGAAAGAGGGGATGCCTTCCGGGGCATCCCCAAGCTTAAGATTTTGGTTGTCCTTGAATTTTACCTTGGGGTGCCTTGGGAATCCCTAAGCTTAGGATCTTGCCAATCCTTGTTCCATTATCCATCAAATCTTTACCCAAAACTTGAAAACTTCACAACACAAAACTTAAAAGAAAATCTCGTGAGCTCCGTTAGTAAAAGAAAACAAGAACCACTTCAAGGTACTGTAATGAACTCATTCTTTATTTATACTTGTGTTAAACCTACTGTATTCCAAATTTTCTATGGTTCATAAACTCTATTACTAGCCATAGATTCATCAAAATAAGCAAACAACACACGAAAAACAGAATCTGTCAAAAACAGAACAGTCTGTAGTAATATGTAGGTTTCGAATACTTCTGGAACCCCAAAAATTCTAAAATAAATTTATGGACGTGAGGAATTTATCTATTAATCATATTCAAAAATAATTAACTAAATATCACTTTCCAATAAAAAATTGCAGCAATTCTCGCGAGCGCTAAAGTTTCTGTTTTTTACAGCAAGATCGCAAAGACTTTCCCCAAGTCTTCCCGAAGGTTCTACTTGGCACAAACACTAATTAAAAGTATAAAACCACATCTATACAGAGGCTAGATGAATTATTTATTACTAAACAGAATCAAAAAGCAAGAAACAAAAATAAAATTGGGTTGCCTCATAACAAGCGCTATCGTTTAACGCCCCTAGCTAGGCATTGATAATTTCGATGATGCTCACATGAAAGACAAGAATTGAAGCACAAAGAGAGCATCACAAAACATGTGACAAACACACTTAAGTCTAAAATACTTCCTATGCATAGGCATTTTATAGGCAAACAAATTATCAAGGCAAGCAAAAAGTAGCATATGCATGGAAGAGGAAAGAAACAATAGCAATCTCAACTAATGAGAGGTAATTTAGTAACATGAAAATTTCTACAACCATATTTTCATCTCTCATAATAATTACATGTAGGATCATAAGAAAATTCAACAATATAGCTATCACAAAACATATTCTTAACATGATCCACATGTATGCAAAGTTGACACTCTTCCAAAATAGTGGGATTAACATTAACTAAAGTCATGACCTCTCCGAACCCACTTTTATCAAAAACTTCATAAGATTGAACATTCTCCAAATATGTGGTATCTAAAGTTGACATTCTTCCAAACCCACTTCCAATATTGTTTCAAACATTATAATCAATCTCATATTCATCATGGGACTTAAATAAAATTTCAAGATCAAAAGAAGAATCACCCCAATCATGATCATTGCAACAAGTAGTGGACATAGCAAAACTAGCATCCTCAAGCTTGAGGTTTTTAATATCATTAACACAATTGACATTAATAGAATTTATAATAACATCATTGCAATCATACTTTTCATCGAAGGAAATATCAAGTATGGGTGCAATAGCAATGATCTCATGTTTAACATAAGGAACTATAGCAAACTCATCTTCATAAATATTGGCATCATGGCCACAAGAATAGCAAGCATCATGTTCATCAAGGGATATTTCAATCAAATCATCGAAATCATAATTATCTATAGATTCATGCATATCATTATTTTCTTCCGAAGCAACCTTCATTCTTTCAATAAATTCTTTGACATAGACATTGTGAGCATAGTTTTCATAGCAATATTTAAGTATGTCAAAATTTTCAGATTCATAGGGAGTAATATCATACTTTTCAATCAAAGAAGCAACTTCATAAGCACCCTTAAAAGCAACAAATTCTTTAATTTGTTCGATATCGTAGTAACTATAAACACCCTTTGCATAAGAAGATACGATTTCATTATCATTAAACTCACATAGGTAGGGGAGGTGTTTTTTAGGGTTCTTAGAGAAACAAGTAAGATCACAAATTTCACAAAGATTCCAAGCATAACATAGCAATCTGTTTATTTGATCCCATAAGAGTTTACCTTTTTCAGACAAATGGTGACACACAAAATGAGCATGCTCATTTAGAGATTTCCCATCAACTAGGCTAGTTGGGGTTTCAGCATGAGCGCATAAGGATCGAAGATGATCCAAGTAGAACACTTTAAGTGGATCCATATCAATAGATTTTTAGCAAGCAAAGATGCAAGCAAATAGAAGGCACATGGAAACACAAACAAAGATACATACGGAAAGAAGGTAATCGGAAAAGAGGGCGAAAAAAACGGCAAGGGAGAAGTGGGGGAGGGGAAAACAAGAGGCAAATGGCAAATAATGTAATGCGAGGGATAAGAGTTTGTGATGGTACTTGGTATGTCTTGACTTGTGCGTAGACTCCCCGGCAACGGCGCCAGAAATCCTTCTTGCTACCTCTTGAGCACTACATTGGTTTTCCTTTGAAGAGGAAAGGGTGATGCAGCAAAGTAGCATAAGTATTTCCCTCAGTTTTTGAGAACCAAGGTATCAATCTAGTAGGAGGCCACACTCAAGTCCCTTGCACCTACACAAATAAATAAGAACCTTGCAACCAACGCGATAAAGGGGTTGTTAATCCCTTCATGGCCACTTGCAAAAGTGAGATCTGATAGAGAAGATAAGATAATATTTTTGGTATTTTTATGATAAAGACTAAAAGTAAAGAAAGCAAAATAAACGACACAAGAAATAGCTTGTTGATGGGAGATTAATATGATGGAAAATAGACCAGGGGGCCATAGGTTTCACTAGTGGCTTCTCTCAAGATAGCATAAGTATTACGGTAGGTAAACAAATTACTGTCGAGGAATTGATAGAATTGAGCATAGTTATGAGAATATCTACGTATAATCATGTATATAGGCATCACGTCCGTGACAAGTAGACTGACCCCTGCCTGCATCTACTACTATTACTCCACACATCGACCGCTATCCAGCATGCATCTAGAGTATTAAGTTCATAAGAACGGAGTAACGCTTTAAGCAAGATGACATGATGTAGAGGGATAAACTCATGCAACATGATATAAACCCCATTTTTTATCCTCGATGGCAACAATACAATATGTGTCATTTCCCCTACTATCACTGGGATCGAGCACGGCAAGACTGAACCCAAAGCTAAGCACTTCTCCCATTGCAAGAAAGATCAATCTAGTAGGCTAAACCAAACTGATAATTCAAAGAGACTTTCAAAGATAACCAATCATATATAAAAGAATTCAGAGAAGATTCAAATATTGTTCATAGATAATCTTGATCATAAACCCACAATTCATCGGATCTCGACAAACACACCGCAAAAGAAGATTACATCGAATAGATCTCCAAGAGAGTCGAGGAGAACTTTGTATTGATATCCAAAGAGAGAGAAGAAGCCATCTAGCTAATAACTATGGACCCGAAGGTCTGAGGTAAACTACTCACGCATCATAGGAGAGGCTATGGTGTTGATGTAGAAGCCCTCCGTGATCAATGCCCCCTCCGGCCGAGCGCCGGAAAAGGCCCCAAGATGGGATCTCACGGGTACAAAAGGTTGCGGCGGTGGAATTAGGTTTTCGTGGTGCTCCTCGATGGTTTGGGGGTACATAGGTATATATAGGAGGAAGAAGTAGGTCGATGGAGCCACGCGGGGCCCACGAGGGTGGAGGGCGTGCCCAGGGGGGTAGGCGCGCCCCCTGCCTCGTGGCCTCCTCGTTGATCGCTTGACGTCCACTCTAAGTCCTCTGGATCACATTTGTTCCAAAAATCACGCTCCCAAATGTTTCATTCTGTTTGGACTCCGTTTGATATTCTTTTTCTGCGAAACACTGAAATAGGCAAAAAATAACAATTTGGGCTGGGCCTTCGGTTAATAGGTTAGTCCCAAAAATAATATAAAAGTGTATAAATAAGCCCATTAAACATCCAAAAATAATATGTAATAGCATGGAACAATAAAAAATTATAGATACGTTGGAGACGTATCAAGCATCCCCAAGCTTAATTCCCGCTCGTCCTTGAGTAGGTAAATGATAAAAACAGAATTTTTGATGTGGAATGCTTCTTAGCATAATTTTCAATGTAATTCTTTTTATTGTGGCATGAATATTTAGATCCGAAAGATTCAAGATAAAAGTTTAATGTTGACATGAAAACAATAATACTTCAAACATGCTAACCAAGCAATTATGTCTTATCAAAATAACATAGCCAAAGAAAGCTTATCCCTAAAAAATCATATAGTTAGGCTATGTTTCAATTTCGTCACATAAAACGTTCTCATCATGCATAACCCTGATGACAAGCCGAGCAATTGGTTCATACTTTTTAACGCACTTCAGCCTTTTCAACCCTTACGCAATACATGAGCGCAAGCCATGGATATAGCACTATGGGTGGAATAAAGTATAATGATGGGGGTTATGAGAAGACAAAAAGGTAGAAAGTCTCAGATTGACGCGACTAATCAATAGGCTATGGAGATGCCCATCAATTGATGTCAATGACAGGAGTAGGGATTGCCATGCAACGGATGCACTAGAGCTATAAATGTATGAAAGCTCAACAAAAGAAACTAAGTGGGTGTGCATCCAACTTGCTTTCTCACGAAGACCTAGGACATTTTGAGGAAGCCCATCATTGACATATACAAGCCAAGTTCTATAATGAAAAATTCCCACTAGTATATGAAAGTGACAACATATGAGACTCTCTATCATGTAGATCATGGTGCTACTTTGAAGCACAAGTGTGGAAAAAGGATAGTAACATTGTCCCTTCTCTCTTTTTCTCTCATATTTTTTTCTTGGGCCTTCTTTTTTTTTCTTTGGACTCTTTTTTATTTAGTCCGAAATCTCATCCCGACTTGTGGGGGAAGAAGTAGGTCGGTGGAGCCACGAGGGGCCCACGAGGGTGGAGGGCGCGCCCAGGGGGGTAGACATGCCCCCTATCTCGTGGCCTCCTCATTGATTGCTTGATGTCCACTCCAAGTCCTCTGAATCACGTTTGTTCCAAAAATCACGCTCCCGAAGGTTTCATTCTGTTTGGACTCCATTTGATATTATTTTTCTGCGAAACACTGAAATAGGCAAAAATAGCAATTTGGGTTAGGCCTCCGGTTAATAGGTTAGTTCCAAAAATAATATAAAAGTGTATAAATTAGCCCATTAAACATCCAAAACAGAATATATATAGCATGGAACAATAAAAAATTCTAGATACGTTGGAGACGTATCACCCCTCGCGAGCTAGCCTGGTGAGGCCGCTCCCGATGAGGTCTTGCATCGTCTGCCTCACGAGGCTCGGCCCCTCGCGAGGGTCATGAGTGTTTGCTGGTGAAGATGGGTCGTGCGGGGCCGCTGGCAGAGCCACACCATGGGCCGCAGGCAGGCAAGTCGGGGGACCCCCGTTCCCAGGACGTCGACACTATCATTTGCTTCATTCCGACGAGCGGTTTAGAAAAAAATGCGAAAAAACGCCCACTGCCACTCGTCGTGTGCCACATCTTTTTCAAAACTGCTCTTAAACAGTGAGGAATTTCGAAAAGTGTTCAACATGACGAAGCCGCGCCTAATCCATAGCTTTCCAACCGTATATTACACGCTTCGTTCCTATAAACGGTTAAAAAATTAGAGCAAAAAGGTACCGAAAAAACACTGTGTGCAGTTTTTTCTGACACGAAGTTCACTATTCTCTATACTGCAGTACCTTTGCTACAGAAAAGTGTAGTGCCCTTGCATTGAGCGTGCAGTGCGGAAGTGTTATCATAATAACTATTCTGCTAATATTAGCAGAATAGATCGGCTGTATATATACATAGTGTCACTATTCATCACCCAGGGTGCAGAATAAATTATTCTTGACACGAGATAATCTTACGATCGCTTCCTAAATAAATTACATTTACAATATAAATAGTTACATACATATTGATTCAATATGTAAAATTTGGTATAAAATAATAAATAAATAAAGGTTATAAGACCAGAAAAATCACATTTTATGTACATTTTACACTATGTTCTTACCTTCGTAATTTTACGTAACATAAAATATTTTTTACGATGAGTACATATTTTCTTACGCGTTCTCTTTTTATGTATGAAATAAGACAAAATTTACGAAACGTAAAAATACGTTGCATTGATGTCAAAATAGAGAGGGGGTGAAGAATAACTATTCCTCACCCAGGGTGATAAATAGCGCGAGCCTATATATATATATATATATATCATAGCCTGCCACAGAAGTTGTAAAGCCTTGCTAAAAATTTAATGGTTTAAAAGTTATTAAAAATATGAAATAAATAGGGGAGCCTCACTCTAATATAATAAGATGATCCAATGGGGTGATTGTGAAATATGCATTTATGTGTCCTTGGCGAAAAAACAAGCATTTCAGCTCACTTTAGGATCAATATTTACTGAACCATTTGTTCTTTTTGTTTAGGACACATGCAGTCATATTTTTTCAATCCATCCATTGGATCAAGTTATATTATAGGTGTGTTGGTTCAGTAATTTTTTTTAGGATTTTTGAGAACTTTTACACCGTCGAAAACCTTAACTAGTTCTGTGGTAAGCTATTGTATAAAATCCTACTCCTATATATATGTTCCTATTTTGTATACGCACTTAATCATTATCGGTCAAATGATGTAATATATATCGCCTTCCCACCATGCATATACATATGGTTCCGGCTCTCGGTTGTCTTTTGGAAGAGAAAAAGAAAAAGAAAAGGAAAAGAAAATAAAAAAGAAAAGGAAAAGGAAAAGAAAAGGAAATGGAAAAGGAAAAAAATAAAAATAAAAGAAAAGGAAAAGGAAAGGAAAAGGAAAAGGAAAAAAGAAAAGAAAAGAAAAGAAAAGAAAAAGGAAAATAAATAGCTGCAGCGCTGGTAACAGACCCGCGCTATAGCTACTTCATATAGCAGTAGCGCTGTTTCACAACCAGCGCTATAGCTAAGTTAGCTATAGCACTGGTTGCGAACCCGCGCTACCGCTAAGTTTGACTTAGCCCCGCGTGGAATTCCCTCCTTCCCTCAATTCCCCATTCTCTGCTCCACCGCTCCTCGCCGTATCTTGCCTCCCTCGCCGCTCCTGCCACCCTCGTCGTCTCCTGCCATACTCGTCGTCTCCTGCCGCCCTCAACTCCCCAGAGCCACTGGAGCTGCGCACCCTTGAAGCCACCGGAGCCACGCGCCCTCGCCGCCCGTGCCTCCCTTGAAGCCACCGGAGCTGCGCGCCCCTCGCCACCCCTGCCACCCTCGATGCCACCGGAACCACGCACCCTCGCCACCCTGCCTTCCTCGACGCCAACCGAGCCACGTGCCCTCACAGGAACTGCCTCCCTCGACGCCACCGGAGCCGCGCACCCTCACCGCTCCTGCCTCCCTCGACGCCTAGCCTCCCTCACCTCCCCTGCCTCCCTCGCCGTCATCGAGCACCCTCTCTATAAGCCCCCACCCTCCTCTTTGTTAGAACTAGCTAGGTTAACTTGTTTAATTTGGTTAACTAGCTAGGTTAACTAGCTTATCTATGTTAACTAGGTTATTAATTAGGGTTAGCTAGGTTAACTAGTTTAATTAGGGTTTTAATAGAGAATAAGCTTGTTATGGATGGGAGAAAAAAATTTCATTTTAGAGCAAAATTTTAGTTTAGAGAAAAATAATAATATAGAAATAAGCTTGGTGCCGGAGGGAAAAAAATTCAATATAGAAATAAGCTTGCTGTGAACAAAATGAAGAAAATGTTAATTATATGTTTTTTAGTTAGGGCGGTAGGGTTTAACTAGGGCATTTGTATTAGTGCTGCTAGTAGTAGTGGTAATAATAGATGTTAATTAGGTCATTATAGGCCACTAGAGTTAACTGAATTTTGTTCTATTAGTAGTTAACTGAATTTTCTTCTAGACTTATATTTTGAATTAGCTTGTGAATTTGGACATGTGGATGCTCATGTATATTTGGACATGTGCTGCGGTGTCAAAAATGGATATTTTTAACATTGTTTGCAGGGAATGATTTCGAGTAGCTTATTTTTTGCCGGAATGTTGATTCATTTCTGCTTCGGCAAATTTCAGGTGCTCGATTTATCCACTTTTTAGCAAAGGTCATGCCAAAATTTTCCATGAATTTCAGCATGACTTGTGCTTGAAACTAGGACATATCGAGTGCCTAGGATTTGCCGCAATGAGAATGAATCAACGTTTCGGCAAAACATATGCCTTTTTAATGTCATTATTCATTTTATTAGGTCTAGAATAAATTGACTAGACTTAATCATAGGAAATATGGCTAACAACGATGAAGGAGGGGTTTTGGTAACTGCAATGTCTATGAGGTGGCAAAGAACTATTTGAAATATCTGGAGGGGCAACAGTTGTTATAGTACCCCCTATCACATCCGAGGGTTGCACCGATACCAACACCGGAACCGACACCGGCGCCAAGATCGGCACCGATGCTGGCGAATTAGACGGTAAAGAACCGCCACCGAAGAGGGAACAACGCCCAAAATGGCTCTTCACTACTAGACTGGTGGTCACAGCGGTGGACCCTGGCAATTTCGAGCCAACAGAGCCCAAGTAAGCACGCATGTGCTACGGCAATCAAGTAGGCTGCATCCTATAAGAAAGCGCCACCATCAACGATGAAAAATTAAGGAAGATACCAAATATGTAGAACTTCCTCCTAACGAAGCTGCACCAGAGATTCTTGTTCCCGGGCCGGGATGAAAAATCAAATATCCTCGACTGTGGCAAGACCCAACAATGAAGAAGATAAACAACAAAGCCATGGGAAAGTTTAACTGCGTGTTGTACGCCTAGAAAGTAAGGGTGAAACATCAGATCATCGTCAAAAAGGAACACTACTCCAAGATTGTAAAGGATAATCTGGCAATTATAGAAGAGTAGTTCGAAATATTCAAAAAGGCTTGGGTTGCCGATGCTGCCAAAGAAAAGTCGGAGTACATGAAGGGGCTTCAAGAAAGGAACATGGGGTACCACTGCCTCGGAAGTCATTGTTACATGGGGAAGAGGCCCATATGGGCCAAGGAGGACACAAAACTCAAAAGTCTAGGGCTCCCAGACCCCTGGCGGACTTCACCAAACCGCAGGAGCGTGACATCATCAGGGCCCGATACTAGTGGGACCCAGTTAACAAGGTTTTCGAAACGGACGTAGTCATGAGGGAGTTCATGAGACCGCTAGTAATTATTAATTTACCCCCTAATTTTAGCTTCTGATCAATTCGACCGCACGTTTAGCCACATTTGTAAAGGATCCACATTCCTTTTGAAGAAAGAGCAGCACAAGATTACGACCGAAAGCGACTTGCCGTCTGAGGCATTGGCGAGGCCCAAGTGGGACACCCCTTTCAACCGGTCCTTGAACATATTAAAAAGACTCCCGGTGGATACTCGGCTATCGTATGGACGCATGCACGTCGTCGAAGGTGGCACCACGTGGAAGCACAACTATCGTCAGGATGCCGAGGAGAGAAAGCAAAGATGGAGGTTAAACAAAATAAACATCGACAAGAAGGTTGAGATTGCGGTCGATAAGAAATCAATTGAGACCAAAGAAGCGATATGACCTGAGTTACTGAAGAAGGTACTCAAAGCAGTGGGTAGCTGCCCCAAGAGAGGAAATGGCATCTTCGTTTGGTGCCTTGATTCTGGCTGTCATCAATTGGACCAAGCAGAATCCAGATAAAGATGTAGCGGACTTTTCCCTTCCTAGAATCGTCGGGAGCATCTTGTTTAGCGTCACACCAACACCTCCTCACACAACTGCACCTTCTCCCGCACCTGCTCATAGCAGTTCATCCTCCGTCTCTGGTCACTACAAAAAAGACACATCCGTGACATTTTGGGCCGAACAAATTTTTTTCCTGTCATACTTATGACACTTCTATGACGATAATTGTGACAAAACCCGGTATCATCATAGATGTGGTGGGCTCCTACTTCTATGACAAAAAATCATGACAAAAATGGGCTTTTCATCCTGGGCGGGCCGGAGAAGCAACTGCATGACATTCTTTGGGCCGTCCATGACAGAAAAAACGTGGTAGAAGCGAGGGCGAGGAAAATATCGGGGTGTTCCCGGTTACGGTGGGTGGTCGGGGTCGAGCGATGCGAGTTTCTCTCATACACACACGCGCGTGGGTGCGAGGCGTTGGGCTCTAACTGAACCCGAGCGAGGCGTTCACCTACTGAACCCGACCAATTGCACTGCAGGCTACACGTTACTGAACCCGAGCGATCGATCGTAGGCTGTTAACTGAACCCAATCGAGCGATTCCTTCACTACTGCTGCTAACTGAAGCCGATCGATGCTGCCTCTGGATGAACAGTGAGCGTTGCTGGGGGGGGGGGTTGGATGTGTTGGAAATATGCCCTAGAGGCAATAATAAATTGATTATTATTATATTTCCTTGTTCATGATAATCGTTTATTATCCATGCTAGAATTGTATTGATAGGAAACTCAGATACATGTGTGGATACATAGACAACACCATGTCCCTAGTAAGCCTCTAGTTGACTAGCTCGTTAATCAATAGATGGTTACGGTTTCCTGACCATGGACATTGGATGTCGTTGATAACGGGATCACATCATTAGGAGAATGATGTGATGGACAAGACCCAATCCTAAGCCTAGCACAAGATCATGTAGTTCGTATGCTAAAGCTTTTCTAATGTCAAGTATCATTTCCTTAGACCATGAGATTGTGCAACTCCCGGATACCGTAGGAGTGCTTTGGGTGTGCCAAACGTCACAACGTAACTGGGTGGCTATAAAGGTACACTACGGGTATCACTGAAAGTGTCTGTTGGGTTGGCACGAATCGAGATTGGGATTTGTCACTCCGTGTAAACGGAGAGGTATCTCTGGGCCCACTCGGTAGGACATCATCATAATGTGCACAATGTGACCAAGGGGTTGATCACGGGATGATGTGTTACGGAACGAGTAAAGAGACTTGCCGGTAACGAGATTGAACAAGGTATCGGTATACCGACGATCGAATCTCGGGCAAGTACCATACCGCTAGACAAAGGGGATTGTATACGGGATCGATTGAGTCCTTGACATCGTGGTTCATCCGATGAGATCATTGTGGAACATGTGGGAGCCAACATGGGTATCCAGATCCCGCTGTTGGTTATTGACCAGAGAACATCTCGGTCATGACTACATGTCTCCCGAACCCGTAGGGTCTACACACTTAAGGTTCGATGACGCTAGGGTTATAAAGGAAGTTTGTATGTGGTTACCGAATGTTGTTCGGAGTCCCGGATGAGATCCCGGACGTCACGAGGAGTTCCGGAATGGTCCGGAGGTAAAGATTTATATATAGGAAGTCCTGTTTCGGCCATCGGGACAAGTTTCGGGGTCATCGGTATTGTACCGGGACCACCGGAAGGGTCCCGGGGGCCCACCGGGTGGGGCCACCTGCCCGGGGGGCCACATGGGCTGTAGGGGGTGCGCCTTGGCCTACATGGGCCAAGGGCACCAGCCCCTAGAGGCCCATGCGCCAAGATATAGGAAAAAGGGGAGAGTCCTAAAGGGGGAAGGCACCTCCGAGGTGCCTTGGGGAGGATGGACTCCTCCCCCCTCCTTAGCCGCACCCCTTCCTTGGAGGAGGGGGCAAGGCTGTGCCTCCCCCCTCTCCCCTGCCCCTATATATAGTGGAGGGGAGGGAGGGCATCCATACCTGAGCCCTTGGCGCCTCCCTCCCTCCCGTGACACCTCCTCCTCTCCCGTAGGTGCTTGGCGAAGCCCTGCAGGATTGCCACGCTCCTCCACCACCACCACGCCGTTGTGCTGCTGTTGGATGGAGTCTTCCTCAACCTCTCCCTCTCTCCTTTCTGGATCAAGGCATGGGAGACATCGTCGAGCTGTACGTGTGTTGAACGCGGAGGTGCCGTCCGTTCGGCACTAGGATCATCGGTGATCTGAATCACGACGAGTACGACTCCATCAACCCCGTTCACTTGAACGCTTCCGCTTAGCGATCTACAAGGGTATGTAGATGCACTCTCCTTACTACTCGTTGCTGGTCTCTCCATAGATAGATCTTGGTGTTACGTAGGAAAATTTTGAATTTCTGCTACGTTCCCCAACAGTGGCATCATGAGCTAGGTCTATTGCGTAGATTCTTTGCACGAGTAGAACACAAAGTAGTTGTGGGCGTCGATATTGTTCAATATGCTTGCCGTTACTAGTCTTATCTTGATTCGGCGGCATCGTGGGATGAAGCGGCCCGGACCAACCTTACACGTACGCTTACGTGAGACCGGTTCCACCGACAAACATGCACTAGTTGCATAAGGTGGCTGGCGGGTGTCTGTCTCTCCCACTTTAGTCGGATCGGATTTGATGAAAAGGGTCCTTATGAAGGGTAAATAGCAATTGGCATATCACGTTGTGGTTCATGCGTAGGTAAGAAACGTTCTTGCAAGAAACCCATAGCAGCCACGTAAAACATGCAAACAACAATTAGAGGACGTCTAACTTGTTTTTGCAGTGTATGCTATGTGATGTGATATGGCCAAAAAGGATGTGATGAATGATATATGTGATGTATGAGATTGATCATGTTCTTGTAATAGGAATCACGACTTGCATGTCGATGAGTATGACAACCGGCAGGAGCCATAGGAGTTGTCTTTATTTATTTGTGACCTGCGTGTCAACTTAAACGTCATGTAATTACTTTACTTTATTGCTAACCGTTAGCCATAGTAGTAGAAGTAATAGTTGGCGAGGCAACTTCATGAAGACACGATGATGGAGATCATGATGATGGAGATCATGGTGTCATGCCGGTGACGATGATGATCATGGAGCCCCGAAGATGGAGATCAAAAGGAGCAAAGTGATGATGGCCATATCATGTCACTATTTGATTACATGTGATGTTTATCATGTTTATACATCTTATTTGCTTAGAACGACGGTAGTAAATAAGATGATCCCTTACAACAATTTCAAGAAGTGTTCTCCCCTAACTGTGCACCGTTGCGACAGTTCGCTGTTTCAAAACATCACGTGATGATCGGGTGTTTTATTCAGACGTTCAAATACAACGGGTGTTGACGAGCCTAGCATGTACAGACATGGCCTCGGAACACATGCAAAACACTTAGGGTTAACTTGACGAGCCTAGCATGTACAGACATGGCCTCGGAACACGGAGACCGAAAGGTCGAACATGAGTCGTATAGAAGATACGATCAACATGAAGATGTTCACCGATGATGACTAGTCCGTCTCACGTGATGATCGGACACGGCCTAGTTTGACTCGGATCATGTAATCAGTTAGATGACTAGAGGGATGTCTATCTGAGTGGGAGTTCATAAGATGAACTTAATTATCCTGAACATAGTCAAAAGGTTTTTGCAAATTATGTCGTAGCTCACGCTATAGTTCTACTGTTTAGATATGTTCCTAGAGAAAAATTAGTTGAAAGTTGATAGTAGCAATTATGCGGACTAGGTCCGTAAACTGAGGATTGTCCTCATTGCTTCATAGAAGGCTTATGTCCTTAATGCACCGCTCAGTGTGCTGAACCTCGAACGTTGTCTGTGGTTGTTGCGAACATCTGACATACACGTTTTGATAACTACGTGATAGTTCAGTTAAACGGTTTAGAGTTGAGGCACCAAAGACGTTTTTGAAACATCACGAAACATATGAGATGTTTTGAGGGCTGAAATTGGGATTTCAGGCTCGTGCCCATGTCAAGAGGTATAAGACCTCCGATGACTTTCTTAACCTGCAAACTAAGGAGAAAAGCTCAATTGTTGAGCTTGTGCTCAGATTGTCTGAGTACAACAATCATTTGAATCGAGTGGGAGTTGATCTTCCAGATAAGACAGTGATGGTTCTCCAAAGGAATTGCCACCAAGCTGTTAGAGCTTCGTGATGAACTATAACATATCAGGGATAGATATGATGATCCTTGAGGTATTCGCGATGTTTGACACCGCGAAAGTAGAAATCAAGAAGGAGCATCAATTGTTGATGGTTGGTGAAACCACTAGTTTCAAGAAGGGCAAGGGCAAGAAGGGATACTTCATGAAACGGCAAATCAGCTGCTGCTCTAGTGAAGAAACCCAAGGTAAAACCCAAACCCGAGACTAAGTGCTTCTGTAATAAGGGGAACGACCACTAGAGCAGAATTACCCTAGATACTTGGTAGATAAGAAGGCTGGCAAGGTCGATAGAAGTATATTGGATATACATTGTGTTAATGTGTACTTTGCTAGTACTCCTAGTAGCACCAGGGTATTAGATACCGGTTCGGTTGCTAAGTATTAGTAACTCGAAACAAAAGGCTACGGAATAAACGGAGACTAGCTAAAGGTGAGCTGACGATATGTGTTGGAAGTTTTTCCAAGCTTGATATGATCAAGCATCGCACGCTCCCTCTACCATCAAGATTAGTATTAAACCTGAATAAGTGCTCTTGCACCTAAAGGAATGGTTTATTGAATTTTGATCGTAGGGATACACATTTTCATGCCAAAAGATATAAGATAGTAATGATAGTACCACTTACTTGTGGCACTGCCATGTAAGTCATAATGGTATAAAAACGCATGAAGAAGCTCCATGTTGATGGATCTTTGGACTCACTCGTTTTAGAAAAGTTTGAGACATGCGAACCATGTCTATTGGTGTATACGCATGAAGAAACTCCATGCAGATGGATCGTTTTAACTCACTTGATTTTGAATCACTTGGGACATGCAAATCATACCACATGGGCAAGATGACTGAAAAACCTCGTTTTCAGTAAAATGGAACTAGAAAGCAAATTGTTGGAAGTAATACATTTTGATGTGTGTAGTCCAATGAGTGCTGAGGCATGTAGTGGATATCGTTATGTTCTTACTTCACAGATGATTCGAGTAGATGTTGAGTATATTTACTTGATGAATCACGAGTCTGAATTATTGAAAGGTTCAAGTAATTTCAGTGTGAAGTTGAAAGATCGTCGTGACAAGAGGATAAAAGATCTATGATATGATCATAGAGATGAATATCTAAGTTACGAGTTTTGGCACACAATTAAGACATTGTGGAAATTGTTTCGCAATTAATACCGCCTGGAACACCATAGTGTGATGGTGTGTCCGAACATCATAACTGCACCCTATTGGATATGATGCATACCATGATGTCTCTTATCGAATTACCACTATCGTTCATGGGTTAGGCATTAGAGACAACCACATTCACTTTAAATAGGGCACCACGTAATTCCGATGAGATGACACTGTATGAATTATGGTTTAGAGAAACCTAAGTTGTCGTTTCTTAAAAGTTTGGGGCTGCGACGCTTATGTGAAAAAGTTTCAGGCTGATAAACTCGAACCCAAAGCGGATAAATGCATCTTCATAGGACACCCAAAACAGTTGGGTATACCTCCTAATTCAGATCCGAAAGCAATATGAATTGTTTCTAGAATCGGGTCCTTTCTTGAGGAAAGGTTTCTCTCGAAAGAGTTGAGTGGGAGGATGGTGGAGACTTGATGAGGTTATTGAACCGTCACTTCAACAAGTGTGTAGCAGGGCACAGGAAGTTGTTCCTGTGGCACGTACACCAACTGAAGTGGAAGCTTATGATAGTGATCATGAAACTTCGGATCGAGTCACTACCAAACCTCGTGGGATGACAAGGATGCGTACTACTTCAGAGTGGTACGTAATCCTGTCTTGGAAGTCATGTTGCTAGACAACAATGAACCTACGAGCTATGGAGAAGCGATGGTGGGCCCGGATTCCGATAAATGGCTCAAGGCCATAAAACCCGAGAGAGGATCCATGTATGAAAACAAAGTGTAGACTTTGGAAGAACTACTTGATGGTCGTAAGGCTGTTAGGTACATATGGATTTTCAAAAGGAAGACGGACAATGATGGTAAATGTCACCATTAAGAAAGCTCGACTTGTCGTTAAGATGTTTTCCGACAAGTTCAAGGAGTTGACTACGATGAGACTTTCTCACTCGTAGCGATGCTAAGAGTCTGTTGGAATTATATTAGCAATTACTGCATTATTTATGAAATCTTGCAGATAGGATGTCAAAACATTGTTTCCTCGACGATTCTTGAGGAAAGGTTGTATGTGATACAACCGGAAGGTTTTGTCTATCCTGAAATATGCTAATAAGTATGCAAAGCTCCAGCAATCCTTCTGAGGACTGGAGTGAGCATCTCGGAGTTGGAGTGTATGCTTTGATGATGATCAAAGATTTTGGGTGTATACAAAGTTTATGAGAAACTTGTATTTCCAAAGAAGTGAGTGGGAGCACTATAGAATTTCTGATGAGTATATGTTGTTGACATATTAACGATCAGAAATGACGTAGAATTTCTGGAAAGCATATAGGGTTATTTGGAAAGTGTTTTCAATGGAAAACCTGGATTAAGCTACTTGAACATTGAGCATCAAGATCTATAAGGATAGATCAAAACGCTTAATGGTACTTTCAAATGAGCACATGCCTTGACGTGATCTTGAAGGTGTTCAAGATGGATCAGTCAAAGAAGGAGTTCTTGCCTGAGTTGTAAGGTATGAAGTTAAGACTTAAAGCTCGACCATGGCAGAATAGAGAGAAAGGAACGAAGGTCGTCCCCTATGCTTAAGACATAGGCTCTACAGTATGCTATGCTGTGTAACGCACCTGAAGTGTGCTTTACCATGAGTCAGTCAGGGGGTACAAGAGTGATCCAAGAATGGATCACGGGACAGCGGTCAAAGTTATCCTTAGTAACTAGTGGACTAAGGAATTTTCTCAATTATGGAGGTGGTAAAAGAGTTCGTCGTAAAGGGTTACGTCGATGCAAGCTTAACACCTATCCGGATAGCTCTGACTAGAGATACCGGATACGTATAATGGAGCAACAATTTAGAATAGCTCCAAGTAGAACAGTTATTTGGAATAGCTCCAAATAGAACGTGGTAGCTGCATCTAGGAGATGACATAGAGATTTGTAAAGCACACACGGATCTAAAAGGTTCAGACCCGTTGACTATAACCTCTCTCACAAGCATAACATGATCAAACCCAGAACTCATCGAGTGTTAATCACATGGTAAATGTGAACTAGATTATTGACTCTAGTAAACTCTTTGGGTGTTAGTCACATGGGGATGTGACCTTGAGTGTTAATCACATATCGATGTGAACTAGATTATTGACTCTAGTGCAAGTGGGAGACTGTTGGAAATATGCCCTAGAGGCAATAATAAATTGATTATTATTATATTTCCTTGTTCATGATAATCGTTTATTATCCATGCTAGAATTGTATTGATAGGAAACTCAGATACATGTGTGGATACATAGACAACACCATGTCCCTAGTAAGCCTCTAGTTGACTAGCTCGTTAATCAATAGATGGTTACGGTTTCCTGACCATGGACATAGGATGTCGTTGATAACGGGATCACATCATTAGGAGAATGATGTGATGGACAAGACCCAATCCTAAGCCTAGCACAAGATCATGTAGTTCGTATGCTAAAGCTTTTCTAATGTCAAGTATCATTTCCTTAGACCATGAGATTGTGCAACTCCCGGATACCGTAGGAGTGCTTTGGGTGTGCCAAACGTCACAACGTAACTGGGTGGCTATAAAGGTACACTACGGGTATCTCTGAAAGTGTCTGTTGGGTTGGCACGAATCGAGATTGGGATTTTGTCACTCCGTGTAAACGGAGAGGTATCTCTGGGCCCACTCGGTAGGACATCATCATAATGTGCACAATGTGACCAAGGGGTTGATCACGGGATGATGTGTTACGGAACGAGTAAAGAGACTTGCCGGTAACGAGATTGAACAAGGTATCGGTATACCGACGTGATCTTGACGTGAGCACATGCCTTGACGTGATCTTGAAGGTGTTCAAGATGGATCAGTCAAAGAAGGAGTTCTTGCCTGAGTTGTAAGGTATGAAGTTAAGACTTAAAGCTCGACCATGGCAGAATAGAGAGAAAGGAACGAAGGTCGTCCCCTATGCTTAAGACATAGGCTCTACAGTATGCTATGCTGTGTACCGCACCTGAAGTGTGCTTTACCATGAGTCAGTCAAGGGGTACAAGAGTGATCCAAGAATGGATCACAGGACAGCGGTCAAAGTTATCCTTAGTAACTAGTGGACTAAGGAATTTTCTCAATTATGGAGGTGGTAAAAGAGTTCGTCGTAAAGGGTTACGTCGATGCAAGCTTAACACCTATCCGGATAGCTCTGAGTAGAGATACCGGATACGTATAATGGAGCAACAATTTAGAATAGCTCCAAGTAGAACAGTTATTTGGAATAGCTCCAAATAGAACGTGGTAGCTGCATCTAGGAGATGACATAGAGATTTGTAAAGCACACACGGATCTGAAAGGTTCAGACCCGTTGACTATAACCTCTCTCACAAGCATAACATGATCAAACCCAGAACTCATCGAGTGTTAATCACATGTTAAATGTGAACTAGATTATTGACTCTAGTAAACTCTTTGGGTGTTAGTCACATGGGGATGTGACCTTGAGTGTTAATCACATATCGATGTGAACTAGATTATTGGCTCTAGTGCAAGTGGGAGACTGTTGGAAATATGCCCTAGAGGCAATAATAAATTGATTATTATTATATTTCCTTGTTCATGATAATCGTTTATTATCCATGCTAGAATTGTATTGATAGGAAACTCAGATACATGTGTGGATACATAGACAACACCATGTCCCTAGTAAGCCTCTAGTTGACTAGCTCGTTAATCAATAGATGGTTACGGTTTCCTGACCATGGACATTGGATGTCGTTGATAACGGGATCACATCATTAGGAGAATGATGTGATGGACAAGACCCAATCCTAAGCCTAGCACAAGATCATGTAGTTCGTATGCTAAAGCTTTTCTAATGTCAAGTATCATTTCCTTAGACCATGAGATTGTGCAACTCCCGGATACCGTAGGAGTGCTTTGGGTGTGCCAAACGTCACAACGTAACTGGGTGGCTATAAAGGTACACTACGGGTATCTCTGAAAGTGTCTGTTGGGTTGGCATGAATCGAGATTGGGATTTGTCACTCCGTGTAAACGGAGAGGTATCTCTGGGCCCACTCGGTAGGACATCATCATAATGTGCACAATGTGACCAAGGGGTTGATCACGGGATGATGTGTTACGGAACGAGTAAAGAGACTTGCCGGTAACGAGATTGAACAAGGTATCGGTATACCGACGATCGAATCTCGGGCAAGTACCATACCGCTAGACAAAGGGGATTGTATACGGGATCGATTGAGTCCTTGACATCGTGGTTCATCCGATGAGATCATTGTGGAACATGTGGGAGCCAACATGGGTATCCAGATCCCGCTGTTGGTTATTGACCAGAGAACATCTCGGTCATGACTACATGTCTCCCGAACCCGTAGGGTCTACACACTTAAGGTTCGATGACGCTAGGGTTATAAAGGAAGTTTGTATGTGGTTACCGAATGTTGTTCGGAGTCCCGGATGAGATCCCGGACGTCACGAGGAGTTCCGGAATGGTCCGGAGGTAAAGATTTATATATAGGAAGTCCTGTTTCGGCCATCGGGACAAGTTTCGGGGTCATCGGTATTGTACCGGGACCACCGGAAGGGTCCCGGGGGCCCACCGGGTGGGGCCACCTGCCCGGGGGGCCACATGGGCTGTAGGGGGTGCTCCTTGGCCTACATGGGCCAAGGGCACCAGCCCCTAGAGGCCCATGCGCCAAGATATAGGAAAAAGGGGAGAGTCCTAAAGGGGGAAGGCACCTCCGAGGTGCCTTGGGGAGGATGGACTCCTCCCCCCTCCTTAGCCGCACCCCTTCCTTGGAGGAGGGGGCAAGGCTGCGCCTCCCCCCTCTCCCCTGCCCCTATATATAGTGGAGGGGAGGGAGGGCATCCATACCTGAGCCCTTGGCGCCTCCCTCCCTCCCGTGACACCTCCTCCTCTCCCGTAGGTGCTTGGCGAAGCCCTGCAGGATTGCCACGCTCCTCCACCACCACCACGCCGTTGTGCTGCTGTTGGATGGAGTCTTCCTCAACCTCTCCCTCTCTCCTTGCTGGATCAAGGCGTGGGAGACATCGTCGAGCTGTACGTGTGTTGAACGCGGAGGTGCCGTCCGTTCGGCACTAGGATCATCGGTGATCTGAATCACGACGAGTACGACTCCATCAACCCCGTTCACTTGAACGCTTCCGCTTAGCGATCTACAAGGGTATGTAGATGCACTCTCCTTACTACTCGTTGCTGGTCTCTCCATAGATAGATCTTGGTGTTACGTAGGAAAATTTTGAATTTCTGCTACGTTCCCCAACAGGATGAACAGTTCCTGGTGGGGGTGGATGAACAGGACACCGTGGTGTTGACTCTGGATGAACAGGACCCCGATCAATTGAGCCGGTTGGGGCTGGATGAACAGGACCCCTGGAGGGCTGGATGAACAGGACCACCCCGTGGAGGGCTGGATGAACAGTAGAGGGTGGAGGGCTGGATGAAAAGTAGACCGTGGAGGGGTGGTTGAACAGGAGCCCGTGGAGAGGGCTGGTTGAAAAGTAGCCGGTGGAGTAGCGTGCGGTGGAGGCTGGATGAACAGGAGCCCGTGGATGAACAATCACAGGTGGAGGCTGGAGGAGGTCGACGGTGGATGAACGGTAGCCCGTGGAGGCTGGAGGGGGTCGACGGTGGAGATGAACAATATCCCGTGGAGTCCCGTTTTGCGGTGTGCCACACCCCTCCCGATGAATAGGACCCCCGTTTCGACCGTAGCGCTCCAACACAAGTCTGTTTCCTCCGTTTTGCGGTATGTCACACCCCTCCCGATGAACGGGACCCCCGTTTCGACCGTAGGAGGTCCGTTTCCTCCGTTTTGCGGTACGCCACACCCCTCCCGATGAACATGACCCCATTTTGAACATGGCCGGTCGAACACAAGGCCGTTTCCTCCATTGTGCGATACGCCAGGCCTTGTTTCCAACGGCTGTTCCGTCCAACATGGTTGGCTCCCACGCATTCCGTTGCCTCCCGATGAACACGACGCATTCTGTTGCCACCCCATGAACACGACGATGACACAGTTTCTCCGTTCTGACCCAGCCATGTACACGAGCCCTAGCCGTACGTATGCACGAGTAGGCATTCGAGACCCCGCCCGTATGTATGTATGTGTCCGTATTTTCTTTCTTGCACACTAGCCGCTGTACGAACGTGTACATGCTACGTGCGCGCCTCTACTACGACACGTGCACGCCTCTACATCGACCAGTATGTACGTACACGTTCGCGACCAGAATGACAATGCTACGTACGCTTCGACCAGGTGGGTCCCGACTGTCAGGCACTTCCTTGCGTGCGAAGATGTAGCTGGTGGGTCCCAGCAGTCAGGGGGGCGAATCATTTTTTTGCCCGGACGTACTTCCTTGCGTGGGAAGATGTAGCTGGTAGGTCCCAACAGTCAGGGGGGAATGTTTTTTGCGAAATACGGTTGCCCGTCCAATGGGTCCCTGCTGTCAGGTGGAGGAATCATTATTTTCCGCGTAATAAGGAGGCACTTCCTTGCTACGGCCGTGGACCCAGCTGTCAGCCTCTCCACGTACAATCCACGTCCAATGGAAGCCGTTCCTTGACCACGTTGACCACGCCACACCGAGAGCACCAGGGTGGTGGACGACGGCGAGGCCTAGGAAGGGGATGACGCGACAGTGGATGCCCACGCGTAGAGGAGTATGAGGGTTCACTGGTTCGGCTGCGGTGTGAGGCTGCCGTTGCCGCAGAATAATATGGGGTGTGGGTGAGTAGAGGGATGACCTGGCCAGCGGTGGGAGTAGTAGGGGTAGTGAGGCCTCCACGGCATCACAGCCGGCCACGGGAGGCAGGAGCACGTGGCACGACCGGCGCTAGTTTGGGCGGCTGGAGCAAGAAGACCAGAGGTTGAAGAAGCACTACGGCCGTTCGATGGACATCGTACAGTCAGTGGAGCTAGAATCGTTCATATTAACTAAGTTAACAATGCCCTCCATCCCCGTCAACTTAGTAGGCCCACAAGTCAGCCTCCCACCAAGGCAGGTCCCAGCTAGCAGGGGGAGTATTCATTTTTTTTGCGTAATAAGGAGGCACTTCCGATGGATCCGAGCTGACAGCGGGGGGAACGTTTTTTCGCGAAATACGGTGGCCTGTCCGGTGGGTCCCAGTAGTCAGGGGGGAAATGTTTTTTCGCAAAATATGATGGCCCGTCTGGTGGGTTCCTGCTGTCAGGTGGAGGAATCATTATTTTCCACGTAATAAGGAGGCACTTCCTTGCTGCTGCCGTGGACCCAGCTATCAGCCTCTCCACGTACAGTCCATGTCCGATGGAAGCCGTTCCTTGACCACGTTGACCACGCCGCGCCGAGAGCACCAGGGTGGTGGACGACGGTGAGGCCTAGGAAGGGGACGACGCGGAGCCGGGGAAGACACGGTAGTGGATGCCCACGTGTAGAGTATGAGGGTTCACTAGTTCGCTGCGGTGTGAGGCTGCCGTCGCCGCAGAATAACAGGGGGTGTGGGTGAGTAGAGGGATGACCTGGCCAATGGTGGGAGTAGTAGGGGGCGGTGAGGTCTCCGCCGCATCGCAGCCGGCCATGGGAGGCAGGAGCACGAGGCATGATCGGCGCTGGTTTGGGCGGCTGGAGCAAGAAGACCAGAGGTTGAAGAAGCACTACGACCGTTGGATGGACATCATACGGTCACTTGAGCTAGAATCGTGCATATTGACTAAGTTGACAAAGCCCTCCATCCCCGTCAACTTAGTAGGCCCACAGGTCAGCCTGCCACTATACTAGGTCCCAGCTAGCAGGGGGAGTATTCATTTTTTTGTGCGTAATAAGGAGGCACTTCCTTGCGTTCGAAGATATAGCTGGTGGGTCCGAGCTGTCAGCGGCGGTAACATTTTTTTTCATGAAATACAAAGGCCCTTTCGATGGGTCCCAGATGTCAGGTGGAGGAATCATTATTTTGCGCGTAATAAGGAGGCATTTCCTTGCGTGCGGCCGTGGACCTAGCTGTCAATCTCTCCACATACAGTCCACTTCAGATGCATGTCGGTCGTTGACCAGGCCGCGCCGAGAGCACCAGGGCGGTGGACGATGGCGAGGCCTAGGAAGGGAACGACACGGAGCCAGGGAAGACTCGGCAATTGTTTCCCACACGGAGGGGAGTACGACTGTACGAGGGTTTACTGGTTCGTCTGCCGTCACCGGAGAATAACAACAGGTGTTGGTGAGTAGAGGGATGGCTAGGCCAGCGATGGGTGTACGATGGGGTGGTGAGGCCTGCGCGGCAGCACAGCCGGCCGCGGGGAGGAGGGAGCAGACAGTTCCGCCGGCGCTTGTTTGAGTGGCTGGAGCAGGAAGATCAAAGATTGAAGAAGCACGACAGCCGTTTGATGGACATCCAACAGTCACTGCTTGTGTGCCAACCTTTTTTTAGGAAAGCCTCAAATCTGTGGAAAATAGCATACAACCCATGTGCCATTATTTCTAATAATTTATAGCCCATTTGCTAATTCTTAAGTTTTTTTGGAGCCCATATTCTTTTTGTTAGCATTACAGCCCATATTGTGGCCACGATTAAAAAATTATACGAAATTTTGCATATTTCGGTGCGGTCCGAACTGTTTTTAATCCCGAAATTTCGAGTCACATTCAAACTGATTTTAAAAATAAATGTATATCAATATAAAATCCAACAAATTGTCCACGCATACAAATCAATGCAATTTAAAATCTCGAAATGAAAAAAAAGAAATTTGAAACTAATTGCCGGTTTGATGTGTTTTCAAAATGTACAGCCCATTTCTCATTACTGATAGGCCATTTTCTCGGCCAGCCGAATGAAGCTCTCCTCATCTTGAAAGATTTGTAGCCCAACAAGCCTGACAAAGTGACTTACTTGGCAAATCACCAAAAAACTGGGCTGTGGCTATGGACCCAGCTGTCAGCCTCTCCACGTACAGTACTATTCTGATGGACGTCGGTCGTTGACCACATTGACCACGCCGCGCCGAGAGCACCAAGGCGATGGACGACGGTGAGGCCTAGGAAGGGGACGATGCGAAGCCGGGGAAGACGCGACAGTGGATGCCCATGCAGAGAGGAGTATGAGGGTTCACTGGTTCGGCTGCAGTGTGAGGTTGCCGTCGCCACAAAATAACAGGGGGTGTGGGTGAGTGGAGGGATGGCCTGGCCAGCGGTGGGAGTAGTATATGGCGGTGAGGCCTTCGTGGCAGCACAGCCGACCACGGGAGGCAGGAGCAGGCGGCACGACCGGCGTTGCTTTGGGCGGCTGGAGCAAGAAGACCAGAGGTTGTAGAAGCACTATGGCCGTTGGATGGACATCATACGGTCACTGGAGCTAGAATCGTTCATATTGACTAAGTTGACAAAGCCCTCCGTTCCCATCAACTTAGTAGGCCCACAAGTCAGCCACCCACTATGGTGGGTCCCAGCTAGCAGGGATGTCTTCATTTTTTTGTGCGTAATAAGGAGGCACTTCCTTGCGTGCGAAGATATAGCTGGTGGGTCCGAGCTGTCAGCGGCGGTAACGTTTTTTTCGTGAAATACGGAGGCCCTTTCGGTGGGTCCCAGATGTCAGGTGGAGGAATCCTTATTTTGCGTGTAATAAGGAGGCATTTCCTTGCGTGAGGCCATGGACCCAGCTGTCAGCCTCTCCACGTACAGTCCACTTTAGATGCATGTCAGTCGTTGACCATGTTGACCAGGCCGTGTCGAGAGCACCAGGGCGGTGGATGATGGCGATGCCTAGGAAGGGAACGACACGGAGCCAGGGAAGACTCGACAGTTGTTTCTCACGTGGAGGAGTACGAGGGTTTACTAGTTCGTCTACCGTCCCCGGAGAGTAACAACAGGTGTGGGTGAGTAGAGGGATGGCTAGACCAGCGACGGGAGTACGGTGAGGCGGTGAGGCCTGGACGGAAGCATAACCGACCGCGGGAGGAGGGAGCATGCAGTCCCGTCGGCGCTTGTTTGAGCGGCTGGAGCAGGAAGAGCAGAGATTGAAGAAGCACGACAGCCGCTGGATGGACATCCAACAGTCACTGCTCTCGTGTGCATTATTTCTAATAATGTAAGGCCCATTTGCTAATTCTTAATAATTTTTTTGGAGCCCATCTTCTTTTTGTTAGCATTACATCCCATATTGTGGCCACGGTTAAAAATTATACAAAATTTTGCATATTTCGGTGCGGTCAACTGTTTTAATCCTGAAATATCGATTCACATTCAAACTATTTTGAAAAATAATTTATACAAATATAAACCCAAATAATTGTCCACACATAAAAATTAATGGAATTTAAAATCTTGTAATGAAAAAAAATTGAAACTAATTCCCGGTTTGATGTGTTTTAAAAATATACAGCCCATTTCTGGGCAAACCGAATGAAACTCTCCTCATCTTGAAAGATTTGCAGCCCAGCAGGGCTGATAAAGCAAGTAGGCCTCTTTTGGGCATTTCTTTAAAAAAATAGAGTTGGGCTAGCCATTTTCAGCAAGAAAAAAAAACACAACTGGGCTCATGATGTGGTAAACATAAATAAAACCCTGGCTAGACGGGCCACTGCCCTTGCACAACCCCGTTGTTACCCTGATCCATCGCTAAAACTAGTATAAATAACAACTGCTTGTTCCTCAAAAAAAACTACGCGACCTGTTGGGTCCCTGGTGTCAGCCGCTCGTAGTGTAATTCTCTCATTTATTGACTACATTGACAATGGCGTGAGCCGCAGATGTCCAACCATTAGGAGGAACCATATTTTTGGGCTTGTAATATAGAGGCACTTGCTTGCGTACTGCCATGACGCTGGTGGGTCCCTATTGTCATCCCCTCCATGTACAGTCATCTCCTTGTTCCTCTCGGTTGTTGACGACGTTGACAACACAAGAGGGCGGCGCACCATGCACGGCGAGCGAACCAAGGCCGCAAGGCGGAGGACGACGGCGAGGCCTCGGACGAAACAAACAGGAGCCGTGGAAGATGCGCCGGTCCAGTCGCAGGCGGAGGGGAGTACGAGGGTTGACTGGTTCGGGTGCGGGTGTGTGTTGGGGATGACATCGCCGGAGAATAACATGACGTGTGGGTGAATAGAGGGTGGGACTAGCCAACGTTGGAGGGTACGTACGGTAGGGCGGCAGAGGCGCAACCAGCCATGGGAGGCAGGAGCAGGCGGAGCCGATGGGGTGGTTTCGTTTGCGTGGCTGGAGGAAGAAGAAGACAAGAGATAGAAGATACATGACAGATGTTGGATGTCAATCCTATGGATGGTAGGCAGAATCATTTGTTGACTGGCTAGTAAGTCGACACCACCTTGGATAGGCTATTTCCCCGTGGGTCCCAAATGTCAGAATCCAAATCTATCACGGTCATGCAGCCTTTCCTATGAAAATTTACAGTCCATTTGATGTGCTAGTTCAAAATAAGTTTGTGGGTGCTGGTGGGGGCTAATCACTTGGCTTCTGTAATGCACGGTGAGCTCAAGCAGCCGTCGAGAGTGATGTTATTTCCCTTGGTTGGGATTTGTTAGTTGTTACAATATTTCACTCTAAATTAAATGACTGGCAAGCCATTTGCCTTGCTTCAAAGAAAATATGATAGTCACAACCGAGTTGAAAAGGGCAAGAACATCTAACTCCAGCTTACAAACTGTACAAAAGCACGAGGGTTAATTGTTCATCAGGTTTACAAAAAAACCCAGGTTGAAAAGGGAAACAACATCTAACTCCAACATTGTTTTCGGCAGTCACAGTCAAATGGATCAGTCAGGTCCATAGAATGAACATCCTAGGTCATAAAATTTATTGGATTATGACCACAATATGTTGTAAATAGAAGCCCGACACGTTCAGAAGCTCTTTTGCCCACCTGAAACTCCTTTTTTGCTCTTCCACATACCCATCCATCAAAACCATGCTGTTGATAAACTTAAGCCTGATGGACAATAGTAACCTCGCATTCAACAGGAAGAATATGACAAATCTAGTGTTTGCACGGTTGGCTACATATAATTCTAGCATTATTGTCTTCAATCGAATCTCATAAGAAGTGAGAAAATCCCGATGCTTATGAATCCACTGATTGGTTATAACTTTCTTACCCCGTCCTATTGCCTAAATAGACATGAAGATTGAAAACAGTTAAGGTCTAAAAAAAGTGTCGAAAGAGCAACAGCTAAACGGTTAATTCTAGTACACTATATGTGGGCTTCCAGTGTGCATGAAATTATCACCTTTATATACAACTTCTCCAGACATGGAAAGCATTGCAACAAGCCAATAACCTTGTTCAGATCAAAAGTATTCATTTGGATATATAAGATCTTGATAGAATCCAGCACCATTGATAGACCATCCATGGAGAAACTCTTCATTGAGCATAGAACATAATATTAGTACAAAATGTGTACTCCAAGATGACATATAACTTATGTGCGGAAATTTAAAATGCATCTTATGGTTACAAGTGTAGATGATAATATAAAGTACCTGAAGAACTATGGAGCCAAACACCATATTGAAATGAGCACATAGATCATGTATTACACCCAAGGTCTCCAGTTTAGGCACAGAGAGGACGGTTATTTGCAATGGTGAATAACTAGAATCAAGGATCAACCTTTGAAGTGAAGGGGCATCTTGGATGATGAGCTGCCTTCTGTCAAAATAAATTCCAATTCTTACAAGGTTAGGCGACTTTATTTGGAGACAACCGATTCTAACTGTGAAAACAAGGACCAAGCACTCTAGGGCAGGGAAAATGGAGTGGACGATGCTATGCAATGAGGCGTCCGATACACGAACCCGCACAAGTGAATTTCTTGAGAAATGGGAGTCGAAGGTTTAGTACCAGATTGTCTGGTAGGTCGCACAACGCAAAGGTGGCGGTGTGGAGAGAGGAGGAAAACCGTGAGATGGACATCGGTGCTGAGGGCACATGGCACATGTAGATGGCGTTCGGTATCTGGTAGGTGATTTCCAGGGGAATACTAGAACTCAAGCAGCTGTAGTTCTGTGAATTCAGGGGATTTCAGCCAGGCGTCCACCATGCAGGGCATGGTATGCTTGCTCAGGTAGCATGACGGGATGTAGAGGCTTTGAACGGAGCCCTGGTGGGAGGAGATGATGGCTCTGGGGATTTCAAAATCATTGAAGAGAGGTAGCTGATGATAGTCGAGACTAAGGGGCATGGCGCGCCATAGAGGGTGCCACCGAATTGAGAGCACTTGTGCGGTAGCAATCCTTGGTGGGGAGAAGCGAGATGATCTCCCCAAGGACGGCGTCCGGGAGATTGCTGATGCGGTCCACCCGATATTCTACGGGTTCCTGGGATCCGGTGGGGGCGGGGTCGCCGCTTCTCCCCACGCTGACGGGTGTGGGATCTACAACAGGCGTCGCTGTTGGCGGGAGCCTCATCTTCTTGGCGCTGGGTCAGCCGACTCCATTTTCCTCGTGGGCGTTGCGTTCACGGATTTGAGCAGAGTTACGAATGACGAGCTTAGTTGTAGTGCGAGTGAAGAAGAAGGGGAGCTGGGGTTTTTCCGTAGTAGTGAGGAAGAAGGAGAGCTGGGGTTTTCTGTAGGAGTGAGGTGAGGAATATGGGGATACGAGTGGAGTGAGCTGAGGTGAGGTGGGTGGGAGTGAGGAGGTAGAAGAACACCCAGGTTTTTTGGGGGGCGGTGTGCTGGGTGTGGGTAGCGCCTCTCATTTAGTAAATATATGCACTTTTGAATTGATTTTACTATTTACTAGGGTGGATGGGCTGTTTTGTCTTGGGCCCAGAGAAACAATTACTACTAGTACAGTGGAGACACTCTACAGCTACCCAGAAAAACAATTACTACTAGTATAGTGGATACAATACCACTTCTGGCTCGTAGGTCATCGAAACGTCTCCCTCTACTGAATGCCGTTATACTTTTGTTCACCGACATGCGGGCCATGCAGCGCACGGGCCCAAATGCCATCCACCAAATTTGAAGGCAGTGTGCAGGCGAAGAGTCACCACGGTCGTAGCGCGGCAGTAATGAGCCATCGTATCACAAAACCCACCTCCCCGCAGTGTAAGTTTGACGGATGAAGCAACCATTAGTTCACTCTTCGCTGAATCCCATTCTCCCTCACTGTCTTCAAGAAAGGCAACACTCGCATCTGCCACTGTTCTTGTCACCCAACGAAGGGAAGGTAAGCGAATCCGTGATGTTGGTATATTTTCGTTCAGAGAAAAAAAAGAACTTTTGAAAAGCAGTAACCGATCCTCACTCTCTTTTTTGTTTTATTGTCATTGCGATTGTGTTTTCCTTTAAGTGGTCTCCTAGTATTCGTCAGTTTCATGATGGACCAAGGAGAATCAGGCAAAGATCTGCCGATATTGGAGCAGACGCGGGAGGCTGATCCCCACGAGACAGAGAGCGCCAAGAAGATGGAGGCAGCCACCGAGCCGACCCCAGATACGCTCACGGCCACTACTGTTGGTCAATGCCCCGTTTGAGGTTACGGCCCCCGTGGCACTGCAGGAGCAGTTTTCCCCCTTCGAGGATGTGTTCCCCCCGCTGAGCTGCCCAAGGTGATTTTTTATTTGCCGATCTCGACTGTGGTTTTTCATCTAAGTATGTCGTGATGAATAATGCAAAATTTTATTAGCTTTGATGCCATGCTATACATAGTGGTTTAAATAACTTGTGTTTCTTATATTGGAAAGTAATTCAGAATTTGTTTCTGTTTCAATTAGAGCCCTGATGCAGACAAGGATTGTGTGGTTGTACATGTCACTTGCTATGAGGCGGATGACCTGAATATATGCACTGGGAAAACAAAGTTTTTAGGCTGTTGGATCCTGGAAGCCATTTGCGCTCATACCAATGAAGAGTTGTATTCCAGCCTCACTGTTGTTAGGCATGTTGTCCAGGGTGTACTAAAGTACAAGAAGTTCAAAGCTACTCCTCGTTTGTGAGGCATACTGTTCTTGTCAAGCTTACACACAAAGATGACGTGGCATGCCTCCACAAAAAAGTTTATGAGTGGCAAGGCCACAAGGTTGTCTTCGTGAAGGTTCACAGGATTGATCTGCTACCGGACGTCCTTGATGATGTTCATGGCAAGGTCCATCTTGTGTCCAGCCCAAATTAGATCGAGGCATGAAATAGTTTCCCTAGCTAGTGTTTAATAGTAGTTTGGATTGTGTCTAATTATCCGAACCTTGCCTGTTATCAAGCCCTCTGGGGGTAGTACTCTATTTGAATCCATCTATGGGAACTGCTGCTACTTTTGTGTGCCTGTGAATCATGTGAGAACCATCATAATTGTTGCCAAAACAGATGCGTCCTCAGTAGTTTTTTCATGAATATGGCATGGTAAGACATAAGTTGTCATGGTTTATCATATGAGCAGTGTGTGTTTTGATGAAATAGAGTCCTCGTTCGAGAACTGTGCGCCAACGTATACATAAGTACTTGTAAACACTATTGGTGCTACCCCACTTGTAAGCAGTTGTGCAAAACACGGCACATTGGCTCAACTCGCTTCAACACTAGGCTATCGACCAGCTAACAATCAACAATCTGCTGTCTGACATATAAGCAACTATGTATCTTGTTACAGTGGTTCATTCAGTTAACTAGAGGATTCACCTTTATTTTTAGGAACATACATAAGCTTGGCAATCTTAGTTGGAGGACTTGGAGTATTCTTTATGGAAGAAAAAGCGGTTCCCAAGTTGGTAATGATACCCTCAAGTTTATCGATTCTAGTGGAATCATGATTTATTCTTTCATTAACTACATGTTCCTTCTCTTTAATATTTTTCAAAGTTACTCCTACTTTAGATCCATATTGGGTAATTTGGTTATGGATCTTTTTATCGAAATTTTCAATTAACTCAACGGTAGCAACTTTATTTTTGATAATTTCAAGTTTTTGCATTACATGCTCCAAAGTTAACAAAGTTCCATTAACCAAAAGAGGTGGTGAGCCAAACAAATCTATCATAGCATTATAAGAATCAAAAATATGTCTACCCAAGAAGTTCCCTCCGGTAATGGTATCAAGGATATATCTGTGCCAAGGAGTAGTGCCTACATAAAATTGCGAAGAAGAACGGAAGTAGATTGCTTCCTGGTAGATCTATTTTGAGCATTGCAAATTCTATACCAAGCGTCTTTTAGATTTTCTCCCTCCCTTTGCTTAAAATTTAGAACTTCATTCTCGGGAGACAACGGAGAAGATAGAGGACTCACCATAACAACAAGCAAACGGGGAACAGCAAAAAGAGGCAAATAGAGAAAGAGAGGGGGGATAGAGAGAGAGAGGGCGAATAAAACGGCAAGGGTGAAGTGGGGGAGAGGAAAATGAGAGGCAAATGGCAATAATGTAATGCAGGAGCTAAGGGTTTGTGATGGGTACTTGGTATGTTGACTTTTGCATAGACCTCCCCGGCAACGGCGCCAGAAATCCTTCTTGCTACCTCTTGAGCACTTGCGTTGGTTTTCCCTTGAAGAGGAAAGGGTGGTGCAGCAAAGTAGCATAAGTATTTCCCTCAGTTTTTGAGAACCAATGTATCAATCCAGTAGGAGGCTACGCACCAGTCCCTCGCACCTACACAAAACAAATAAATCCTCGCAACCAATGCGATAAGGGGTTGTCAATCCCTACACGGTCACTTACGAGAGTGAGATCTGATAGATATGATAAGATAATATTTTTGGTATTTTTATGATAAAGATGCAAAGTACAATAAAAGCAATGAAAATAACTACGTATTGGAAGATTTAATATGATGAAGATAGACCCCGGGGCCATAGGTTTCACTAGTGGCTTCTCTCAAGAGCATCAGTATTTTACGGTGGGTGAACAAATTACTGTTGAGCAATTGACATAATTGAGCATAGTTATGAGAATATCTAGGTATGATCATGTATATAGGCATCACGTATGAGACAAGTAGACCGACTCCTGCCTACATCTACTACTATTACTCCACACATCGACCGCTATCCAGCATGCATCTAGAGTATTAAGTTCATAAGAACAGAGTAACGCCTTAAGAAAGATGACATGATGTAGAGGGATAAACTCATGCAATATGATGAAAACCCCATCTTGTTATCCTTGATGGCAACAATACAATACGTGCCTTGCTGCCCCTACTGTCACTAGGAAAGGACACCGCAAGATTGAACCCAAAGCTAAGCACTTCTCCCATTGCAAGAAAGATCAATCTAGTAGGCCAAACCAAACTGATAATTCGAAGAGACTTGCATAGATAACCAATCATACATAAAAGAATTCAGAGAAGATTCAAATATTGTTCATAGATAAACTTGATCATAAACCCACAATTCATCGGTCTCAACAAACACACCGCAAAAGAAGATTACATCGAATAGATCTCCACAAGAGAGGGGGAGAACTTTGTATTGAGATCCAAAAATAGAGAAGAAGCCATCTAGCTAATAACTATGGACCCGAAGGTCTTAGGTAAACTACTCACACTTCATAGGAGAGGCTATGGTGTTGATGTAGAAGCCCTCCGTGATCAATGCCCCCTCCGGTGGTGCTCCGGAACAGGCCCCAAGATGGGATCTCGTGGATACAGAAAGTTACGGCGGTGGAATTAGGGTTTTGGCTCGGTATCTGATCGTTTGGGGGTACGTAGGTATATGTAGGAGGAAGAAGTACGTATGTGGAGCAACAGGGGGCCCACGAGGGTGGAGGGCGCGCCTGAGGGGGGGGGGGGTAGGCGCCCCTACCTCGTGGCCTCCCTGTTGGTTGCTTGACGTAGGTTCCAAGTCTCCTGGATCTTGTTCGTTCCAAAAATCACGTTCCCGAAGGTTTCATTCCGTTTGATATTCCTTTTCTTCGAAACCCTAAAATAGGCAAAAAAACAACAATTCTGGGCTGGGCCTCCGGTTAATAGGTGAGTCCCAAAAATAATATAAAAGTGAATAATAAAGCCCAATAATGTCCAAAACAGAAGATAATATAGCATGAAGCAATCAAAAATTATAGATACGTTGGAGACGTATCAACTGACTAGGTGAAATTCTTGTGCATTCCACTAAATTTAAGCACCTCTATTTGCAGAAATAAGCAGACCACAATGCCTCTTGTCCGCGCACCTGTCCAAAAAACCGCCATGCAGCCATGCCAGGTAGTCCTCGGTCCATGGATGAACTGGTAGAAAGTGCATTCCAGACTAGGATGCAGCTGTTTTCGCTCGTCCCTACACTGCAATTGAAGTAAAACGTACGAATCAACTTATTTTATATTGCATTGGCCATTCTACCTAGTAACTACCAATGTAGGAATACCTGGAAGACGGGTGGTTAGACGACGACAACAAGGGATAGCCATCTCATTTTGCGCAGTTCTACTAAAACTGAAGCGTGTGCTTTTGATTGAGCGGATAGAAACGATACGGAGACAGACACCCCGAAACGATATAGAGACAGACATACCTGTTTGCGCAAATACGAAATACGATTATTTAAACAGTGACAGATATTTGCAGTTTCGTATGATTAACAGTAGCATATATTGTGTTATAATTGGCACTAGATTGACAGTATGAAAGTGTCCTTAAGTAAGTAGCATCACATCACATCAACACTGCCACTAGATTAACATGCAGAACAATAGCATTAGTATTACTGTCATGAGAGTAGCACATGGTCAGTAAATGTGCAATCAAATTTGTGCAGTACCACTAGGATGAAGCAATGTTAGCGGTGTGAGATTTAAGTGTAACTGCAAAAACACAATTAATGGGAAATAAAGCAAGACGGAAGCACTTCATAAAATGGTGGTGGCATTGCTTCAATTTATCGACGGCACTAGACCATTACTTATAGTGACATTAGGTGGCATTGCTTAATGCTTCATGTGATTTTACATTAACGATAGCGATATGGGCATAGGGACAGCAGGGGCATAAAGTGGTGAGGCAGATGTGGTTGCCGAGAGTGGCAAACACTCAGGAAGCATGTCTGCATTTATCCCATTTTTATCTCCTGGGTGACACTTTCCTATGTGAGCACAGGAAATCTAGACCTGCTCTCATTTGCATTGTCCCCCAACACCCGTCACTTTCTTTCCTCTTTCAACCAAGAGATAGGTCCACTTCCCCCCACCCTTCGCCATCCACCATGATTTCTTCGTCTTTTCAACCAAGAGACCGGTTGGGTAGACAGTATCTACTACTTTCCCCCGTTTCCTCTTAGAACCAAGTCCTAGATTCATGCTACAGCTTTCCCACTTCCTTCCCTGTTTGAACCAACTCTTAGAGTCGACTGTATGAACTAGATTTACCTCTAATAATAGTAAAAGTCTAGGTGGCTTTGGAACAGCAGACGGAAGTAGAAAAAAGATCCACACGAAGCCAAGTGGGGAGCTGGGGCAGTAGAGCAAGGCAGGTTTCGAAGGAATATATACCTGAGGGTCGTCGGCATGTGGCAAAGACGGTGTCGGGAGGCCGCATCTTGGCTAAAATACCGCAAGGAGGAAGAAGGGGTCAGAGGCCCTCCCGAGCCGGCGCTCTCTCGGAGAGAATGGCACGACCACCAATCGGGACGCGCGGGCAGCCGTTGGTCTCCTCCCTCGCCGCCCATGACAGCGTGAATGATGCACCTACACCCCTGCCCCGGTCGAGGTTGTCCGGCCGGATTTGTGACCAGCCATGAGCTGAGAGAGAGTGTGGCCACCTATGTCTTGCTTAGATCTGGAGAGCATGAGAGAGTGAACAAGAGGAACCCTAGTAAAGCAAGCGCTAAGGCTCCTGCTTATATATATATATATGTAGTGGATATATATATATATATAGTGGAGTGATTTTGTTGTACCAGCTTCAAAAAAATGCGCTCCTACGTGTACCCGCGAGTGGGTGTGAGAGAACTAGTGCGTGCGTGCACCGCTTCTCTACGTGAGAGTACAATAAACTATGCCCAACGAACATTCGCCACAAGAGTAATAGTATAAGTGTGTGACGTGTGAGCTAAAATAAAATGTGAAGTTCTGAGGGTAGGGTGTGAAGAGCACATATGTGTGTGACGTCTACCTGCAGATAGACGATGGATGCGAGAGGACTCGGGAGAGTCGTGACTCGTGAGGGTGAGTGTGCGTGAGAGAGAGGGGGGCACGTATCAATGCAATGCATGTGTCCGTAAATCATTATCCGACAAACGTTCGCCACAAGCCTTTTCCTGACGAATGCCATAAGAATCGTTAGATCGGCTTCTGAGAGTGTCAGTTTTGCCATGTCATTTAACAGAACAGCCACTCCTCCTACACACAAATCTTCCACGTGAGTGTTAGCAACTGCCGTATGCTCCCTCCGTTCTAAAATGTAGTGCATATAAATTTATTGAAAATTCGAACCTCGCAAACTTTTTACCGAGTTTTCGTGTACCAAATTGCACTTGTAAAATACCATGTACATATCATTTCATTCATCTTCGAGAGGTAACTATAAAGATGGGGAAGGAGTCTACAAAGAAAGACCATCGTATCACCTGCAGCAATTTCAACCATCCTTTGGTGTGGAGGAATATCATAGGAACTCTATATGATATGATTTTTATAGGATTTTTTCCTTTAGAGCCAATTGGTTCATAGGAATAAATTCATATACTCCACATTTCAAAGGAAATAAACATGATATCATTTCTATAGATTTAGAGACACTTGGTTCATATGAATGGATTCCTATACTCCCATAATTTCAAAGGAAAATAAACATTAGCATATATTCAATAGAAAATTTCCTATGATATGAACCAAATTACATCTCTTTTCTAATCCCTCGTCATAGGAATTGAGATACATGTCATATCTAGATTCAATAGAAAAGTTCCTATGATGTGAACCAAATGACATCTCTTTTCCAATCCCTACTCATAGGAATTGAGATACTCCATGTCATCTCTTTGCCTACAACTTCCATGTATACATCTTCTATTCCTAAATAGCTAGTACAACCCACTAGTAGCTTTTTTCCAAGACATGCAACTATGGCACAAGAACTATATAGTGTGCGAATAACTTTGAAAGATGGTCGTTGGATGAAGCTAATCCGACAGTGCAGAGATGGAAAATCCGAGCACTACTGGTCGTTGGATATCATCAACATTCCACCAGATCTGCCACATGTACAATTTATAGGACTCCATGGTTGAACTTAAGCATAATGCACAAACCTCAAAACACAAGCACTTCTCCTTTGTTTTAGAATCTTCCGTATCATAATTGATTTTTTTCTAAATGAATTGCCATTATTTGTTTTTTAATTTATGCTTTACAATGCACAACCCCATGAATCTTAACATTTTTATAAAACTAATTGATTTTGAATGAGATGAACTATAAGAACTAAACGAACATCTACATCATGCATATATAACTCAAAGCTTTACATGCTATAGTGTGTATTTATTCATAATTTGGTTTCGAAATCTCATGCATTCAATGCATATGTACCTTACTAGTTTTGAGTAGAGCAGCAAATTTCACGCAGCCCCGGGTATATCAAAATGCAGGGCCCATGCATCATTGCCTTTCGGTCGAACCTACGTCCACAATTTTTTGTACGTACTATATCTCCACTGGTCCCCGAACCCAAAATGCTGCCTCATTCCCCTAAAACCATGCAGCCCAAACATATTTAAGGCATCGACTCGAACTCAATCCCTCTCCCGTTGACTACGACGTGGCCCCGCACACTGTAATAGTACTCCTACAAACCCTACCGCCGCATGCATCATCGGTTTTCTTCAGGAGGACGAGGGATAAGCCGATTTGTAGTGGAGGCGCTTTAAAAAAATGATCTGTACTGGAGACCCCTACCCCAGGGTGCCCTAGGTAGCTGCCGCACGCATCATTGGTTTTCTCCTTTCTTTATGCTCTTGCGCCCTAGAGTGAAATGATGGTTGCTTTGTCCGTCCAGCTTAATGCGGGAAAGGTGGGGCTTTGTGATTTGACCCCTCGTCGCTCATTTTCTATTACTGCGACACTACGACCGGGGTGCCTCCAATTCCAACCGCTGCTCCAAACTGTAATTTGGTGCATCGCGCGTGGAACAAGACGGTGGATGAGCCACATGTCGGCCATAGGGGTCCTGTTAAGTGTGTCGCCATTTCGTGTGCAGATTGACCCTGCTTGAGTTGCTACGCCAACATGACAGGTGCAGCCTACCACTTGGTTTTGCTCCTTGGTGAATCCCGACTATATTGATCTAAAAAGATACGTACTGAACTACCCTCTCTGTCTCGTTTTTTAGGCGTCTCGGTTTATAGGGCGTGCACGTAGTTCTAGGTCATCCATTTGACTAACTAAATATGAGTTACTATGTCACAAGAAGTATATCATTGGATTATTAAGTGGATGTAGTTTCTAAACATATACTGCTCATCCCATATATAGCCAGTTAAGTTCTCAACCTAGAATGACGTGCATGCCATGTAAACCGATACGGAGGAAGTATAGTAGTAAAAATGAGGTGATTTTACCGAGCGATCGGCGGGGGAGCATGGCCTGTCATGCGGTCCCATGTGTCATGATGTACCAAGGCAATGCGCGTGTCCCTCTTGAGGCAGAAGCAATACTACGTGGTTTGATATGATGACGAACCGAAGTGTGAAATATTGGTTGCTTCGTCCGTCTGGGAAGGTGCGGCATTGTGATTTGACGTCTCATTGCTCATTACTACTACTACGCGGTACGACTGGGGTGCGTCCCCCTACTGTTCTGCATTGTTATTTGGTGCTTGACACGTCGACCCGGTTGCTATATGTCCCACATGTCGGCGACAGGAAGTACAGAATTCATGAAAGCGAGCGTCGACGGAGGAGTACAAGACATGGCTTGGGTTTTTGCTGCTTCGCGCGATCCATTGATACAAACCTGGACTAAAAAAGGCGAGGGTCTTTTCCCACGCGATCGGCAGGGGAGTTTGGCATAGTCTATTCAAGGCAAGGAGGAAGTGAGGGAAATAAGCAAATAAAGGTTGAGCGGCTTAGTTTTGGGAAAAATCTGATTTTACGGAGTACGTACCCACTCGGGTTTATAGGGCTCATCTAAAAAACATTCGCTTTTTCATTTTATAAGTCTGAATTCTACTACTAGTAGTAGTACCATCACATGTTGGATTTCGAGGTGCGTTAGATCACCCGATGCAAGCAGTGTCAAGAGAAAACTCACCAATGCATGTAGAAGTTCATGGAAATTTAGTGGTCATTCATGCATTCATTCTAATTAATGCCTTGGTAAACATAACTTCTTGAGAAAAACGGGCATACTAATTACTTGTGCAAACTAGGAGTACGAAATTAATTCGACCACTCGCCGCCTACCTTGGTTGGAGAGATTTTGAAATTGAGCCATAAACTGGAAAGGAGGGAGTAGTAACTTTTGTCTCGATTACTATTTGTGGCCTTGTATAGATGCAAAATGTATTTTTTTATAGTGGCCTTGTATAAGTAAATGGAGGGAGTACTAAAGTACATATATATTCCAAACAATATGATAATATCTCTAACCAAGGTAGTAGGGATGAGGAGTAAACAGAGGGAGTAGTAAAATTTTCTCCTCGTCCTGTGAGCCATCGCGCGTGTGGGCGAGGGAGCGGACGTAAGGCGTACAATACTATTACTAGTAAGCAAGCTTCACCTCATCCTGTGAGCCACTGCACCCATGGGCGGGGGGGACAGCATACTAAGCAAGCTTCTCCTTGTTCTACGAGTTGACGGGACACATCAAAAGTACTCAAGTGTATAGAGCCTTGCCTCTAAGGTAGGTGCCAAATGGTTTGCCTCTTTTTTAACATAACGCGTCAAGTCACAATTTCTTTGTTCACCCGTGTTAGACGATCCTCCCTCCACCAAGTGGACAACCAGTACACGGTCAAATTACCACGTGGGCTGCCTTTTCGTATAGAAATGAGCTCCACCTTGTACCCGCACGGGTGTGGTTGGGAAAGAGACGTGAGTACGTGCGCCGTGCGTGCACCTCTTCTCTTCATGCACGTCCCCCACCTACGTGGGTGTGTGTGAGAGATACAAACCTAGACAAATGGCTTATGCGGAATAACTACCCTTCATAAGTGTGACACCCCAAAATTTTTAACCTTGTTTTATTAATTAAAATTTTCCGAGGAAATTTAAACTTTTATGTTCTGGATTTCCTTTTGATTTCAGAGCCATTCTTTTCCTTATTATTATGGAGTTTTTACCTCAAGTGGAAAAACTTTCCAAATATATTATTGGACTTGTTTGCCCTTTCAAGAAAAACATTTCTATTATCAGTGGAATTTATTTGCATAATTATTTTTTCTCTGAGCTTTATTCCCTAAGGTGAATTTTCATTAATTTTGGAGCTCTATTTGAACTACAACCATTTGATAAATTTATTTAAAATTCCAACCAAAATTTGGAGATGTCATGTGATGTTTTTAAATCACTTTTATGCAAAAATATCTTCTGTTCATTGGAGATTTTGAGCTCTACACCAAGTTTTCAAATCTGGTCCAGTGGGCAATTTTGCACTACAACCTAATTAAATATTTCTTTAAAACTTCCACCAAAATTATGGGATGTTCATAGGAGTATATTATTCAACTTTATGCAAAAACCCATTCATGTCCTTTGAAAGATTTGAGTGAATCAACCTCTTTTTCATTCTGGTCCAGCTTGGTGATTTGTACTGCATCCCTATTAAATTTTGCTCTAGTGACCATGAGCTTTCTCCTGCTTGTAGTAGACCATACCAAACCCTTAAGTCCAGGAGGTTGGACTCATTGGAGGACTTTTGGTTCATGAAATTATGCCCTTTTCCTTCTGTCCAGAACTAGAGTTTTGCAAAACTTACACTAACAAGTTTGAGCTTTTGGAAAACTAACCTAACCACCCTCTATATCATCTAAAGAGACCCCAATCTGGAAATTTGGGCCACCCCAAGAGTTGCCTAGATGCCATTGGCATTCTGGCAAACACCTTGAGTGCATGAACAGATTTGGCATGAATTTTGGTTTGCATTGTGAACTTGATCCTCTGACCCAACAAGCTTGTCCACTGATCTCCTTGCAAACCCTATCCTAGACCTGCTAATCCCCAGGTCCACCCAAGCATCCTAGCATGCACTGGCATTCTGCCGAACAGGCAGCATGCGTGCGCTGGGCGTGCCCAGAGCGTGCGTTTTTGCACGCGCGTGCGCCCGAGCCGCCACGTCGTGCCCCTGGCCCTTGCTCGCCTGCAGAGCCACACCCCGGCCTCATCCACTCACCAGAATGCTCCAAGCCGCCCCTGGCACCCTACAGCGCTGCCGTCAGGTCGGCCATGGCGACTAGCGGCCGGCCACAGTGAGCTCTGCCATGGACGGCGCCGCCCGGACCACTAGCGCTCGCCAGCTGCCCCCTGGAGCCGCTCAGGCTCATGCACAAGCTTGTCCGCAAGCACTCGTCGCCGCCACGTCCCTCTGCTGCTACAGAATGGCGGTCGCCGGCGATCTTATCCATGGCCACCGTCGGAACCGACCCTGATCGCTATTTAAGGACCCCCCGAGCTCGCCAAACCATCAAGCAACCTCTCTCACTCCCTCACTGATCCTCCCGTAGCAGTAGAAGGACCGGAGATGGTCGTCTTCCTCTTCTCTGGCAACCACGGCCGCCGCCTCGTTCCGGTTCATTCCGATGCCAACAGGGCCTCCCCCTCTCCACTCTCTTCACCAGAAGCCCTCTCTTCCTCTCGTGAACCCTTCCCCTTGCTCGATTTCGATCAGGAACCGCCGGAGGCAAGAACCCACTCTGCCCGACAGCCATCGTCCGCTGCGAAGCTCGCCGCCGCCGACTCCGTCCACCCAGGGACCCTAGCAACCACCGAAGGGACCGCCTCGGCCCCCTGAGCCCGCGGATGGCCTCGGTTTCTCGAACGGTGCCGCCGTTCGCCGACGAGCATCGCCGGAGCCCCGCCCCGCTCGGACAGAGGAGGGAGAAGAGGCGCAGTGACTGGTCAAACTTGACCAGTGGGCCCCTGGACCCACTGTGAGTGACCCCGAGCCGGCCCGCGTGTTTTAAGTGAAAGCGCAATCGACCAAAGTAGGTCTCCTCTGCCCGAAAGCGTATTCTTATTTGAAACGTTTTCTTTTTTTGTTTTATTTTAAAAACAGAATTTGACTAAACTTTGACTGGCTATAACTTTTTAAATATAAATCCAAATGACTTGATTCTTTTTTTGTTGTTTCCCAAATATTGTCTAGTTTATTTTCATATTTATTTCAAAATTTTCCAAACAAATTTTTTGTACTGTTTTTAAAGTATGTGTTAATTCAAATTTATTTAAAATAGGATTTGTTGGAGAGAGAAGAAAACTTTCAAAAGTTTTGGAGAGCACCTCACCTCTCCACACTTTGAAGGCAAGCATTTTTGAACCCTGGCATAATATTAGCGTGTGATGTTTGATACAGTTACAATACCGCCGTGACACGGAGTATCCGTTATTTTCTTTGTGAGGATATGATCATACTCATGAGTGCATATTGGTGATCTCGTATTACTGGAACTTGATAAGTTTGCGATAGTAATCATTCTCACATGCCTTTTATGCCTACCGGAAGGAAGCCGAGAAAGCCTCTGTCTTGGGTAGACATGAGCTTATCTCTGGTTCCCCGTCGAGACGGTTGTGTCCGGTATGGCAAGATGAGGTATGATGAGTAGTGATACTGTCTGTTGGATTGAAACATATTTGTTATACTAATCATACAGGAAATACTTAAGCCTCCTGAGTCGGCCGTAGATCGAGTCTTGTTCCAGTAACCTCCATACTTGTTTCGTGCAGCCACTTGTCCCTGCCGTAGGTAGGGTATGGTTCAGTAAGTTGTCAACCCCTGTCTAGCACACACCGTACAGAGAGGCCATGGTGGAAGATACCGGCTGCATCCGGTAGGCATGCCACCTAGTCCGGGAGCATGGGTGTTTCCGGTTGGGACCGAGAGGGGGGCACCCGTTAGAGCGTGCGATAGAAATTTGATCCCATGCTACGCGAGGTTGTAGCCTCCCCACTTAGAGTTTTTCTTAACAGGTGCCGTGGGTGATTCCAGACACGAGTAAAGTTAAGCTGGTGTGTGCAAGTCAGGCGTGTTTTTGACTAAAAGACCGTAGACAGAATTAGTTCCGATGGACTAAAGGAATCCGTTACTCGTGGGTAAAGAGTACACCCTCTGCAGAGATATTATACCTATTCGAATAGCCATGTCCATGGTTAAGGACTACAGTCTGGGATGGGTCAAGTGTCGGTCTTAGTGTCGGTCCTCGGAGGAAAAACTACTAAACCAGAACATTGATTATGACCGGTGACATATGATGATTATGATTATTATTATTATGGACTAACCATTTATGTTATTTGAATTATCGAGTATCCCTGGGACGGTTCTACCTCCTGGATATTCACCGTGATTATTCTTATATAAGCCCTTTATGTGGTGTCCCCCAGACGCCCGACTGTGGCATGTGTGTTATTTCATTTACTTATAAGCCCTTTATGTGGTGTCGCCTAGACGCCCGACTGTGGCATGCATGTTATTTCATTTACTTATAAGCCCTTTATGTGGTGTCACCCAGACGCCCGACTGTGGCATGCATGTTATTTCATTTACTTATAAGCCCTTTATGTGGTGTCGCTCAGACGCCCGACTGTGGCATGCTTGTTATTTCATTTACTTATATGCCCTTTATAAGGTGTCGCACAGACGCCCGACTGAGGCACGCTTCATATTATTATCCTTTTGAGGCGTCGCTTCAGACACCCGATCGGTGCTTTTCATTTCTACCATGTTTTATTTGAATGATCTGCTTGCGTGCATCATGAACCTTATTTCATAACTGACGAAGTGATCATGGAATATTTCAAAACATGATTATCAATGGCTATATTATACCTGTGTTCTTAATGTTTGCGAGTACATTCAAAGTACTCATTGTCTTGTCCCTAGCTATTGTCTTGGCCAGATTTCTTGAGTGGAAAGGAGCGTTGCGATGACAGCCCCGGAACCTACGTAATGGTGATAGCAGCCTCGCGAAGATAGGAGTTATCCTGGTCAGCTGTTCCTGTGGGAAATGGAGTCCCATAGATGCTGATGATCCGCAAACTGCTTCCGCCATCAACCACTAGAAACCAATTGTTGTACCCATAGGCTAGAATGGTCTTGTACTTCATATTTTGTATTTTGCTTGGAGTTTCTGTAACAAGTTGGTGTCTCATCAGCTAACAGTAATCCTGGGGCTGGTGAGCACAAGGGCCGCTTTTGGGAAATTAATATCCCGAAAATCTGGTCCTGACAATAAGCCATTGTAAGAGTGGACAAAATGGTGAAGGAGGATGTCGGTGTCAAAACCGATGGATCTTGGGTAGGGGGTCCCGAACTGTGCGTCTAGGCCGGATGGTAACAGGAGGCAAGGGACACGAAGTTGTACCCAAGTTAGGGCCCTCTTGATGGAGGTAAAACCCTACGTCCTGCTTGATTAATATTGATGATATGGGTGTTACAAGAGTAGATCTACCACGAGATCAGAGAGGCTAAACCCTAGAAGCTAGCCTACAGTATGATTGTATGTTGTGAGTCTTGTCCTACGGACTAAAACCCTTCGGTTTATATAGACACCGAAGAGGGTTAGGGTTACACAAGGTCGGTTACAAAGGAGATATCCATATACGTATTGCCTAGCTTGCCTTAAACGCCAAGTAGAGTCCCATCCGGACACGAGACGAAGTCTTCAATCTTGTATCTTCATAGTCTAACAGTCCGGCCAATGGAGATAATCCGGCTGTCTAGAGACCCCCTAATCCAGGACTCCCTTAGTAGCCCCTGAACCAGGCTTCAATGACGATGAGTCCGGCGCGTAGTTGTCTTCGGCATTGCAAGGCGGGTTCCTTCTCTGAATACATCACAGAAGAATTTGAATACGAGGATAGTGTCTGACCCTGCAAAATAAGTCCCACATTTCACCGTAGAGAGAATAATGTTTTTGTAGATCTAATCCGCTAGCTTGTTTTGGCAACATGACGTTATGTCATGGCCCGGTGATTATTCGAACCATTTCTTTTAACCAGCCCCGCACATAACGCGAGGCAGTTTTTCGACACGTCTTGTGCAGAGATCGTGTCCCCTTATTACGGGATCCTCATCAATACGGGCGTGGGTAACCCAACCACGCCATCAATTGCGGCGCTTGGGGGATAAGCGAGTTTTACCAGGCAAGTGGGGACGTTTAATTTTGTCCGCCCATATAAAGGGATAAGGATTCACCTTTCTATCCACGCCTTCTTCCTCCTCTGCTCATCCGCTCCCGCACACTCGAGCTCTAGCGCCCAAGTCCTCACTTCCATCTCAACCTTCTCCAACCATGTCCGGAGCGGGGGGAAAGTGGATGGTCTCCTCCGTCACGGAGGGAGACGTCAAGAAACCGAGGAGAGCCGGATACCTGCCCGACGATATCGCCCACTGGCTCCCAGATGAGGGACAGCTCATCCCCACCCCCGAGCCCCATGAGAGGGTGGTATTCCTCACCCATTTCCTCCTCGGACTGGGATTCCCTCTCCATCCCTTTGTCCGGGGCTCATGTTTTATTACGGCCTGGATTTCCAAGATCTGGCCCCGAACTTCATCCTCAACATCTCGGCGTTCATCGTCGTGTGCGAGGCCTTCCTCCGCATCAAGTCCCACTTCGGCTTATGGCTGAAGACCTTCAATGTCAAGCCGAAGGTAGTGAGCGGCCGCCAGGCGGAGTGCGGAGGCGCCATGGTGGGCAAGATGCCCAACATCACATGGCTCGAGGGCACCTTCGTGGACACCATAAAGGGGTGGCAATTGGGGTGGTTCTATATCACCGAGCCGCGCGACCCCGCATGGGTAGCGGCCCCCGAGTTCCGATCTGGCATCCCCATGCGGCTCACCTCCTGGAAAGAGAAGGGCCTGTCTTGGGGTAATTCAAAAGAGCTGACCGGACTCTAGTCATGTATTCAGAACATGGTGGATAAGAAGCTCAAGCTTGTCAACATAGTCCAGGTTATGCTCGTCCTCCGGATACTCCCTTGCCAACAAGGGGAGTTTACCTTGTGGGAGTTCAATCCAGCGCAGCACCGAACTCTGAACAGGCTCTTTGACACGACTCATGAGGATGCCTGGAGGGTGCTGTTCAAGGGCACCGCTGTCCCCCCCCATTACTAAGGATCGCGGATTCAGCGTGAAGCGCCACGCCAGCGCGGTAAGTTGTTTTACCTTTCACAGGATACTTGTTTTCTATATAGATTGATTCTATGCGGGATCTAAACTCCCGTGCCGTTAACAGGACTGGCAGAAGATGGCCGGGCAAATCGACTGTCCGGCTCCCTTGCCCGAAGGCCCTGCAGACGCCCTTCTGGTGAAGATGTTGACTCCGGCCCCTTATAAGGTGCTGGAGAAGACCCAGAAGGCCAAGGGAGCTCGAAAGAGTTCCCGACACCAGGCGTCGTCGGACTCACCGTCCGATGAATCTGCGGCGCACTCTTCCCCCGAAGACGAGGAAGAGGAAGAAGAGGCTCCCCCACCGACTGGGGGAGACAAGAAAAGGAAGGCTGCCCCAACTAGGAGGCCGGAGGGTCCAAGAAGGGAAGGACGCTCATTCCGGACAGCTCTACCGCCGCCGACGAAAGTGAAGACGAGTGGTTGCCCAGGGCCAAGCCCCAGGGGAGATCATAAGTATTCGGATACCAAAGTAACCCATAGGATTCCTTTGTCTTATTGCTTTCCCTAACGCCGAACTCAATTGTGCAGGCCGCCCCGTGCCAATATCAAGGTATCCTCGGACGGCTCCCTGGGCTCGTCGGACATGGATAGCGATCCATTCCCGACCGCCACCTCCCCTCATCCAGCCGAGGACGCCGAGGTGCTGCCTCAAGAGGCACCAGATCGGGGGGGGGGGACAGTCCCAGAGGCGCCTCAAGGCGACCTTCCGGACTCCGGGAGCCGAGGGGACGGGGTCCCCGAGAGCTCCGAGTTCGGCCCTCAGCCGAACACCGCGCCGGACCCTCCAACGGCTCCGAGCTCGGGCAGGCGGTCCCCTTCTAAGGGGGTGAGACGCCTGTGCCGGTGACCTCTGTCCATCCAGAGGTGCCGGACACTATGTTGGAAGCGCTTCGCAGCGCTTCCATCGAGGAGGAGCACTGCACTATCATGAGTGCGGTGATCCAGAAGGTTCAGTCCGCCAAGAGCGGATTGACTGAAGCCTGTACTAGCCTTCTAACAGGCTTCGAGGTAAGTGTTTTAAAATGTGGTAGAAATATTACCGCATAGACAGTAGCCCCTGATGCTTTGTTCGGTCTTCACAAAGAAAAGCTGAACAGAGGATCAAATAATACCGCAGTAGTCTAATATAAGTATGTCAATATGCATATGCAGGCTTCGCTGCTGGTGTCCGCCGTACTAACTGCAGAGGTCGCCGTACTGAAGGAGGCCCTCGAGGGGTCCTAGAAAGAGCTCGGCCTTGCTAAGAGGCAGCTCGAGGAGAACAAGGGTAAGTAATACCCCGTCTATAGATGAGCAAAAGGATGCAATTGCTAAATGACAGGATCATTGCATGTTTGCCAGGGGCCACGACCGAGGTGGCGACCCTAAAGCAAGCGTTGTCCCAGGCCGAAGAGAAGGCGGCCCAGGAGCGCACCGAGCGAGAGAGGCACGAGGCTTGGGTGGGTGAGGTGCAGCAAGAGCTCCAGGCTCTCGTGAGGAAGCACGAGGCGTTAGAGCTTGACTTGAAGACGCGAGAGTCTGAGCTTACCGCGGCCCGTGAGAGCGCGAAGAGTGCCAAGGCCGAGGCCTAGAAGGCCCTTCAGGAGATCGACGTGATGAAGAAGATAGCGGCGGGTAAGGCTTTCTATATGCAAAGCAAGCATGTAAAAGTAAATTATCGATTACTTACCCGGATCCGGAGCTCTTCAGGAGCATTCGCAGATTTGCCCCGCAGTGTGTCCGATGCCACACAATTTTACCAGGCCGAGGACGGTAGCTCGACGGAGAAGCTGCTCTGGTCTCAGTATGCTGAGGCCGAACATCCGGTGCCGATGAGTGACCAGCTGAAGCAGATGGCCGAGCTACATAAGGCGGCCGATCAGGCCATGAAGGGCTTCATAGTCTGGTTGTGGCCTGGCGATGCCCTTCCGAACAGCTTCTTTGGCCTGGTGAGGCGGCTTGTGGATGCCTACCCACGGGTGGAGGTCGTCAAGCAATCTGTCTGCATTGAAGGTGCACGCCGGGCCTTCGCCCGTGTAAAAACACAGTGGGTCAAGCTAGACGCTGTGAAGCTGATCAAGGAGGGGTCGTCGGAGGACAAGGAGCACCGCCACCCCGAGATGTACTATGAGGGTGTTCTGCCGGGCGCCCGTCTTATCGCGGATGAGTGTTCACAAAATGTAATATTTGAATGAGACTTGCTCGTTTTTTATCCTGTGTGATGAAAACTTGTTTCATATGCGCTATGCAACGCTTGTGTGAATTTAAAATATTACCTTCTGTTTGGCTATTTATCCAATCTGAGAGATGGCTAGTCCTCGGCTTCTGCCCCCATACCACGAGTGCTGGGGTGTTCGGGATAAACCTGAGCACTCTTGTTCCCATGTTTGGGTCCTTCGAGGGAGGTGCTCAGCACAACGAACAAGGCAACCGGACTAATAATGCTTTATCACTCTCACTTGGCCATAGAATTCTATAATTTTAAATTTCGGCGAAGCCCCTGGTATTCGGAAGGCCGAATTCGGGGCGCGATACACGTCTGTAAGCCGGACGGAGCCGGCCCCTCGCCCGGTGTTTAAAATTCTTGGCCGACGTTTGGCCTCATTTAAATAGGAGATTAAATAGACGGCGGACGGGAGGAGCTTGGCCGGCGTTGCGTGATACGTCTCCATCGTATCTACTTTTCCAAACACTTTTGCCCTTGTTTTGGACTCTAAGTTGCATGAGTTGAATGGAACTAACTCGGACAGACGCTGTTTTCAGCAGAATTGCCATGGTGTTATTTTTGTGCAGAAATAAAAGTTCTCGGAATGACCTGAAAATCTATGGAGAATTATTTTGGAATATATATAAAATACTGGAAGAAAGATCCACGTTAGGGGGCCCACCACCTGTCCACGAGGGTGGGGGGCGTGCCCTACCCCTAGGCGCGCCCCCTGCCTCGTGGGCTCCTTGACGCTCCATCGACCTCAACCTTGACTCCATATATTCACTTTCGGGGAGAAAAAAACCAAAGAGAAGGATTCATCACGTTTTACAATACGAAGCCGCCGCCAAGCCCTAAACTCTCTCGGGAGGGCTAATCTAGAGTCAGTTTGGGGCTCCGGAGAGGGGAATCCATCGCCATCGTCATCATCAACCTTCCTCCATCACCAATTTCATGATGCTCACCGCCGTGCATCACTAATTCCATCATAGGCTTGCTGGACGGTGATGGGTTGGATGAGATTTATCATGTAATCGAGTTAGTTTTGTTAGGGTTTGATCCCTAGTATCCACTATGTTCTGAGATTGATGTTGCTATGACTTTGATATGCTTAATGCTTGTCACTGGGGCCCGAGTGCCATGATTTCAGATCCGAACCTATTATGTTTTCATCAATATATGAGAGTTCTTGATCCTATCTTGCAAGTCTATAGTCACCTACTATGTATTATGATCCGGCAACCCCGAAGTGACAATAATCTGGACCACTCCCGGTGATGACTGTAGTTTGAGGAGTTCATGTATTCACTATGTGTTAATGCTTTGGTCCGGTACTCTATTAAAAGGAGGCCTTAATATCCCTTAGTTTCCAATAGGACCCCGCTACCATGGGAGGGTAGGACCAAAAGATGTCATGCACTTTCTTTTCCATAAGCACATATGACTATATTCGGAATACATGCCTACATTACATTGATGAATCAGAGCTAGTTCTGTGTCACCCTAGGTTATAACTGTTAAATGATCGTAATTCTCCATCACCGATCCAATGCCTACGAGATTTCCATATATTTTTCTTCTCTTATTTACTTTTCCATTGCTATTGTTACAATCACTATAAAACCCAAAAAAATTACTTTTGCTACCGTTACCTTTTGCCACCGTTACCACTACTATCATATTACTTTGCTACTAAATACCTTGCTGCAGATATTAAGTTTTGAGGTGTGGTTGAATTGACAACTCAGCTGCTAATACTTGAGAATATTCTTTTGCTCCCCTTGTGTCGAATCAATAAATTTTGCTTGAATACTCTACCCTCGAAAACTATTGAGATCCCCTATACTTGTGGGTTATCAAGAACATTTTCTGGCGCCGTTGCGAGGGAGCATAGCTCTATTCTTTGAGTCACTTGGGATTTATATCTGCTTATCATTATGAAGAACTTGAAAGATCAAAGAACCAAGATTTTTCCCTCAACTATGAGGGGAGGTAAGGAACTGCCATCAAAATAGATTTTCACTGTCCATTCAGTTCACTAGTTTGCTCTCCAATCAGTCCTAGATTCTCACCAACATTTATGGACCATGTGACCCACAGGGAAAAATTGAGTTCATTGAGTGGTTTTTGAATATTCACATGCCTGCTGATGTGGACTGGATTCTTATGGGAGATTTCAATTTTATGAGGGCCCCAGTAGATAGAAACAAATCTGGTGGAGATGTTAATGAGATGGTTATGTTCAATGAAGCAATTAGCAACCAAGGTTTACTTGAATTGCCTTTGCATGGTAGGAAATTCAGCTGGAGTAACATCCAGCAAAATCCTCTTTTGGTCAAGCTTGATTGGCTTTTTACTTCTGCTTCTTGGATGACCACATTTCCCAACACCATGGTTCTCCCTCTTGCAAAGCCCATATCAGATCACTTGCCATGTGTCATAAAAATGGTACTTCTATCCCCAAAGCAAGAGTTTTTAGATTTGAGAACTATTGGTTGCAACATTCAGATTTTAAACAGGTGGTTGCTGCTGCTTGGAGTATTCCAGTGGGGAATCTTGATGCTGTCAAAAGTTTGAATTCTACATTTAAAAACTTAAGGAGAGCTCTGAAACTTTGGACCTGATCTTTATCTTGTCTTAAATCTCAGATTGAAAAAATTAATGAGCTCATCTTTCTATGGGACTTTTTTGAGGAGTTCAGAGAGTTGGACACTTATGAGTGGAATTGTAGGATTCTTCTTAAAGAACATTTGCTAATTCTACTGAGAACCCAAAAGATTTACTGGAAGCAAAGGGGGAGAATTAAAGGGGTAAATTTTGGGGATGAAAACACCAAATTTTTTCATACCAAGGCTTCTATCAACCACATGCATAATCACATAGCTGTGTTGCAAAATGATGATCAAGCTGATATATCTGATCATGCTGGGAAAGCTTCTATACTCTAGGAAACATATAAGAAAAGAATGGGGACATCCCACAAAACATCCATGCACTTTGATTTGGAATCATTGCTTGGCTAGAGACAAGATCCCAAACTGTTTGATAACTTGGAATTGCCTTCTCCGAGGAAGAAGTTAATGATGTAGTAAAAGAATTACCACTGGACAAATCACCTGGCCCTGATGGTTTCAATAATAATTTTTTTAAATCTTTTTGGGACATTATTAGAGGATATGTGCTCAAATTCATTTAGGATTTTCATGCTGGGCAAATTTCTCTGGAAAGTTTGAACACCTCTTTCATAACCTTAATTCCTAAAGGAAGTAATCCCCTAATAGCAAATGATTATAGGCCAATCTCCCTCCTCAATTGTTGTCTCAAATTAGTCACTAAATTGTTGGCAAACAGGTTGCAAAAAGTGATTCTTAAGTTGGTCCACATTAACCAATATGGCTTCCTCAAAGAGAGATCCATCCATGACTGCTTGGGTTGGGGCTATGAATATCTGCATCAGTGCCATAAATCCAAGGAAGAGATTATTGTGCTAAAATTGGACTTTGAAAAGGCTTTTGACACCATTGAACATCATGAAATTTTGGATATTCTAAAAGCTAAAGGTTTTGGAGACAGATGGATTAACTGGATCAAAATGTTGTTCACCTCTGCCTCATCTGCTATATTGCTCAATGGTGTTCCTGGTAAAAAAATCTATTGTCTTAGAGGAGTGAGGCAGGGAGACCCTCTGTCACCTCTTCTGTTTGTGCTTGTTGCAGACCTTCTTCAATCAATTCTCAACAAGGCCATGCAGCTGGGCTTACTTACTTCACCTTTGCAAGTGGACTCCTACCCTGATTTTCCCATAGTCCAATATGCAGATGATACTTTGGTCCTTCTTCAAGCAGATGCCAAGCAACTTCACTCCCTCAAAGCCCTTCTCAATACTTTTGCAGATGCCACTGGTCTTAAAGTTAACTACAATAAATCAAGCCTCATCCCAATCAATGTGTCAGAGGAGAAAGTTGAGATCTTGACTAATACTTTTCAATGTAAAAGGGAATCTTTCCCCATTCAATATTTGGGGGCACCTTTGGGTCTCCATAAACCCACTGTTGAACAATGCCTCCCCCTGGTCACAAGGCTGCAGAAAAACCTTGTGGGTCTTTCTTCCTTCATGACCATGGCTGGGAGATTGCTGCTGGTGAAATCTGTTCTCAACTCTCTGCTGATTTATCTCATGGGATGCCTTGATGTGCCTATCACTATTAAAACTCAAGCCATTAAATTGTTGAGACATTGCCTCTGGAGAGGCCCTGACTTGGAGGATCACAGGTCTGCCATGGTGGCCTGGAGCACTGTTTGTAGAACAAAAGATCAAGGAGGTCTGAGAGTGATGGATATCTTTGTCCAAAACAAAGCATTGTTACTTAAGAATCTGCACAAGTTTTATAACAGGCACAACATTCCATGGGTTAATTTGATCTGGGAGTCCCATTACAATGCTGATTTGCTGCCTGGCAGTAGTTGGATTGGATCTTTTTGGTGGAAGGAAAACCTTAAGCTCATTGACAACTTCAAATCTTTGGCCAGATGTCACATAGGAGATGGCAAAAGTGCCCTTTTCTGGTCTAACCTATGGCATTCAGCTTGTTTGCATGACATGTTCCCCCACCTCTTATCTTTTGTGAAGAATAGGAATTCCACTGCGCACACAATCATTCACACTGAATTTCTGGAGGATCTGTTTCATTTACCTTTGACTGTGCAAGCTTTCCAAGAATTTGAAGCTATGGAAGACATTTGTATAGCTTTGAGGGGTTCTGAATAACTGGACTGCATAGATACCTGGAGCTACATTTGGGGAAATGATCAATTCTCAGTTGCTAAGGCATATAAACTGATGATGGGAGTTAAAATTGTGCCCCATCAATTCAACTGGATTTGGAATAGCTCCTGTCAACCAAAGCACAAGGTGTTCTTTTGGAGGCTCCTTCATGACATGCTCAATACTAGGAATCTCCTTCGAAGGAAATCTTTTCAGTTGGACAACTATAATTGTGCTGTAAATAATTGCCAGCAGGAGGAAACACTTCAACATCTTTTTTGGAAATGTCCTTTTGCTGCTCAGTGTTGGGACCTGGTTTGTCCCTCTAGACAGGCCAATGTCTCAGTGCTTGAAGCTTTTGCTGATCTAAAACAAAAACTTCATATGCCTTTCTTCATGGAAATCATCATCCTAGCTTCTTGGGCCATTTGGATCTCAAGGAACAACCTCATTTTTCAAGCCATTCAACCAAGCCTACAGAGATGGAAGGCCATTTTCTTTGAGGAGCTCAATTTACTAAGGTTTAGAATAAAGAAAAGTTATGCCAGAGCCTTTTGTCGCTAGCTTGACAGCCTTGTCTTGTAATTATTAGTAGCTAGTTCTTTTTCTTTAATTTTGGATTATCTCAAGCCTCTTTGTACTGCTAGACCTTTTTTATTCTAAATTAATATAAAAATTGCAGTGGGGTTTTGCCCCTACTGTGTACAGTCAAAAAACTGCCATCTAGCACTTCACTTGATTCACCTTCTGTTTTGAGTAAGCTTGCAACACCTAAACCTGCTTCTGCTATTGATTCTGATATGTCGCATGTTATTGATGATGCCACTTCTGCTATGCATGATACTTACGATGAAACTACTTCTATGCTTGATACTACTATGACACTAGGTAAATTCCTTGATGAACAACTTGCTAGGGCTAGAGAGAATGAAATTATTAAAACTAATAATATTGATGAAAGTGATGATGAAGATTCTCCCCCTAGATATGAATTACCTGTTGTTCCTATGTTATGGATGAAGAAACTGCTAGATACTTTCTTGCCTGCAATGATAGGAGTGATCTTAAGAAACTATTAGCTAAGTTGAAACAAAAATCTCTAAATGCTAGAATGAAATATGATCCTGCTTATGCTACTTCACCTATCTTTATTACTGATAAGGATTATGATTTCTCTGTTGATCCTAAGTTAATTACTTTGGTTGAATCTGATCCTTTCTATGGCTATGAATCTGAAACTGTTGTGGCACATCTTATTAAATTAAATGATATTGCTACCCTGTTCACTAATGAGAGAAAACTCGCTACTCTTATATCCTTAAATTATTTCCGTTCTCATTAAAGGGTGATGCTAAGATATGGTTTAATACTCTTGATCCTAGTTGTGTGCGTAGTCCCCAGGATATGATTTACTACTTCTCTGCTAAATATTTCCCCGCTCATAAGAAACAAGCTACTTTAAGGGAAATATATAATTTTGTGCAAATTGAAGAAAAGAGTCTCCCACAAGCTTGGGGGAGGCTTCTCCAATTACTTAATGCTTTGCCTGATCATCCTCTCAAGAAAAATGAAATACTTGATATCTTTTATAATGGACTAACCGATGCTTCCAGAGATTACCTGGATAGTTGTGCTGGTTGTATTTTCAGGGAAAGAACTATTGATGAAGCTAAAATTCTATTGAATAATATGTTGACCAATGAAAATAATTGGACACTTCCTGAACCAACTCCTAAGCCAACTCCGAAGAAAAGGGGTATTCTATTTCTTAGTCCTGAAGATATGCAAGAGGAAAAGAAATCTATGAAAGAAAAAGGTATTAAAGCTGAAGATGTTAAGAATTTACCTCCTATTGAAGAAATATGTGGTCTTAATTCATCACCTATTGAAGAAACACATGGTCTTGATAACCTTCACAGGTAGTAAAGGTAAATTCTCTCTATAGATATGATAAAGCTAAAATCCCTCCTGCTAAGTTTGCTAGCCAATGTTTGGATGAATTTGATAACTTTATGGTTAAGCAAGAAGATTTCAATGCTTATGTTGGTAGACAATTGAAACATAATGCTTACATGATTGAACACTTGAGTGATTATATGGCTAGTGTTAAAGGTGAACTTAAATTTATTAGTAAACATGCTTGTATGGTTACCACTCAAGTAGAACAAGTGTTTAAGGCTCAGAATGATTTGCTCAATGAATTGAATAGTAAGAAGAATGATAATGCTGTTAGAGTTATGACCAGAGGAGGCAAAATGACTCAGGAGCCTTTGTATCCTGAGGGCTACTCTAAGAGAATTGAGCAAGATTCTCAGAGAACTACAATAGATGCACCTAGTCCTTCTAAAAGGAAGAAAAAGAAAAACATAGGACTTTGCATGCTTCTAGTGAACCTATTATTAACACACCTGAGAATCCCAATGATATTTCTATTTCTGATGTTGAAACACAATCTGGTAATGAACATGAACCTAGTGATAATGTTAATGATGACGTTCATGTTGATGCATAACCTAGTAATGACAATGATGTAGAGATTGAACCTGTTGTTGATCTTGATAACCCGCAATCAAAGAATCAACGTTATGATAAGAGAGACTTTGTTGCTAGGAAGCACGATAAAGAAAGAGAACCATGGGTTCAGAAACCCATGCCTTTTCCTCCTACACCATCCAAGAAAAAGGATGATGAGGATTTTGAGCGCTTTGCTGAAATGATTAGACCTATCTTTTTGCGCATGCATTTGACTGATATGCTTAAAATGAATCCTTATGCTAAATATATGAAGGAAATTGTTATTAATAAGAGAAAGATACCGTAAGATGAAATTTCCACCATGCTTGCTAATTATACTTTTAAGGGTGGAATACCAAAGAAACTTGGAGATCTAGGAGTACTAACTATACCATGCTCCATTAAAAGAAACTATGCTAAAACTGCTTTATGTGATCTTGGAGCCGGTGTTAGTGTTACGCTTCTCTCTTTATATCGTAGACATGATTTGAATAAGTTGACATCTACTGAAATATCTTTGCAAATGGCTAATAAATCAACTGCTATACTTGTCGGTATTTATGAGGATGTGCCTGTTGTGGTTGCAAACGTTACTATTTTAACGGACTTTGTTATTCTTGATATTCCTGAGGACGATAGTATGTCTATTATTCTTGGAAGACCCTTTTTGAATACTGCAGGGGCTGTTATTGATTGCACCAAAGGCAATGTCACTTTTCATGTTAATGGTAATGAGCATACGGTACACTTTCCGAGGAAACAATCTCAAGTCCACAGTATCAATTCTATTGGAAAAATTTCAACTATTACTATTGGAGGTTTTGAATTTCCTCTTCCTACTGTCAAGAAGAAATATGATATTCTTATTGTTGGGGACATGCATATCCCTGTTGAGGTAACATAGTGTTATTCAAAATTTCTCCGGTTCCATGTTATTCGAAATGAGTTTGTTAACAAGACTTGATCTACCTTGTTAGTGGATTCCTTTTGATGAGCATGAGATGGATGAAGTTAGAAAACACAACTCTCTGTACCCTCTTTTTACTTTCTGTTATTTATATTAAATAAAGCAAAAATAGTATTTTCTATCTGTTTTCTGAATTATCAATGCAATAAAAAATACCCCAAAAATGAAAGTTCTCCAAATGCCCTGAAATTTAAATATGAATTTTTCTAGAATATTTGAGAATATCTGGCACTGAGAACACAGCAGGGGGAGCAATCACCTGGCCACGATGGTCGAGGGTGCGCCCACCCCCCTGGGCGCGCCCCTGCCCCGTGGGCCCACAATGGCTCCCCTCCACTTATTCCAGTTACCACACACTCCTTCCTCCCACAAAAATCACTAGCTAGCTCAAACCCGAGTCCAAGATCATCTTGCTGTCATTTTCGATCTCCTTGCTCAAAGCTCCATTCACAAAACTACTTTGGGGGATTGTTCTTTGGTATGTGACTCCTCCAATGGTCCAATTATTTTTTGTTCTAGTGCTTTATTCATTGCAAATTTTTGCTGCTTAGGTGACCCTGTTCTTGAGCTTGCATGTCAAATTTATGTGGTCAAAAGTAGTTTTGATGCATGATATTGCCTCTAGGCACTTGTAGGAGTAGTTGCTATCAATATTGTTGAGTTTGGTTCACTTTTATTTTGAAGTTGCTAAAAATTTCAGAAAAAGATGAAGAGATTTTTGAGGGGCTGATCGAGCGGAAGCTCGAAGGATAAACAAAGTGAAGAGAACAAGAAGCCCAAGTATAATATCCCTCACACCGCGGAGGTCCGGCCGTGTGAATGGCCTTGTGATGATTTCTTGAGAGCAGCCGGGATTTATGATGATTTCTATGAATTGGCTGAAATGCAGGCCTCACCGCCTTTCTCCATGACTAACGCGAATCGTATCTCTTACTCACCAATATCTTTGTGCAAAACTTTCATTTCCATGCTAGGAGCTCACCACCTACGGTGGAATTTTATTTATATGATGAGCATAAGGAGATGTCACTTTGTGATTTTTGTCGGGTTTGTTTGATACCTTTTGAGGGCAGCGTAGAGGAACCACATCGTGACGATGTGGAAGGGTTTATTGATACAACTTCTGTAGGGGAAACGAGGAAAGTTTCCGATGCAAGAATTACTAGCATACATTTTCCTGTTTTACGTTACTTTGCAATATTTGCTAGTAGATGCTTAATTGGTCGCGGAAACTATGGCAACCTTAGTGCCCCTGATATTGTTATTTTGTGCCATGCCTTGTTCCGTGATGACACATTTAGTATGGGTGCTATTGTTGCAAAGCGGTTAAATCTTAATCGTACTAAGGGCCCCGTCCTTGGAGGCATCTTCGCCTTGCGCCTCGCTGCACATTTTAACATACCTATTTGGCATTATGAGAAAGAAGAAAAGTTGCTACCTCTTGTTTTTCTAGACTATAAGAGTATGGTAGCACCTGATTTTATCATTAAGAATAAGGAAAAGATGCTTAAGTACAAGCTGATATTTGATAAAAATCACCCTGAGACTATTACTTTGCCTGCTCCTTCCTTGTTTGACTTATCTGCAGGCAAGTACCTTGTTCCGCCAGAGGCCATTCATGCCTACCGAAACCCCACACCAGCTACAGAGCCAGAGCCGGAACCACAATTTGAACCTCACCGACAATCTGTTTATCAGTGGAATCCGGAAGAGATCGCCAACCAGTGGCACCAGGGGGATCCTTCTCAGTACGACCCAACTATTACTTTGGATATCCACCAGGCCAGTCGTGGCCATAGACCAACTTAGGCCAAAAGCCTAAGCTTGTGGCAGTACGTATTTCTCACCGACATTACATTCATGTTCACACATTCATGCTAGTTGTCGGTGCTCATACTTTTTCATTGTAATATCCATGCTAGTTTATTTTCCTTTTTTATGCTTTCTTCTTGTGCGTTTGAAAAACCTTAAGAACAAACAAAAAAATTAGTTGTAGATTTTAGCTAGTTTACTTTCCATGCCTGTAGTAGTAATAATTAAAAAGAAAACCCAAAAAGATTTCTCGTTCTTATTTTGCTTGTTGGGTGCTTTCCCATGTAAATAGTTTTATTTCTTTTCTTGTTCTTTGGTGGTCTAGAGGAGAAGATCATAATGAAAATGTTGAGTGGCTCTTATATGCATTATTCTTGATCTAACAAAGATCCCATATTACCTTGTCTTCTCTCTTGAATTGAATGCTTGCAGATTCCAGCTTAGTCCAATTCACGTGCACTATTATTAGTATCCACACTATTCGGTCGTGCAAATGAAAGGCAATAATTATGATCATATGATGAACTTATTGAGATGAGAAAAGCTGGTATGAACTCGACCTCTCTTGTTTTTGTAAATATGATTAGTTCATTGTTCCTGATTTAGCCTATTATGAAAGAAACATATTTGCAATGACAATTAGAGATTGTAGTTGCTTATGCCATGTTAATTAGCTAGGAGCTTATAATGGTTTACCTTGTGTGCCAGCATGCTATTAAAATGGTTGTGATGTGGTATGATAGGGTGGTATCCTCTTTTGAATGGTTCGAGTGGCTTGACTTGGCACATGTTCACGCATGTAGTTGAAACAAAATCAACATAGTCTCTACGGTATTTATGTTCATGGTGCATTATATCGTACTCATGCTTGCATTCGGTGTTGATTAATTTTAATGCATGTTCATGACTGTTGTTGCTCTCTAGCTGTTCGCTTCCTAGTCTTTTTCTAGCCTTCACCTGTACTAAGCGGGAATACTGCTTGTGCATCCAACTCCATAAACCCCAAAGTTGTTCCATATGAGTCCACCATACCTACCTATATACGGTATCTACCTGCCGTTCCAAGTAAATTTGTATGTGCCAAACTCTAAACCTTCAAATAAACATTCTGTTTTGTATGCTCGAATAGCTCATGTATCAACTAGGGTTGTTTGTATCTTTCATGCTAGGCGGGTTATTCTCAAGAGGAGTGGACTCCACCCCTCACTCACGATAAAATGGCTGGTCACCGGGATGCCCAATCCCATGCTTTATGCAAATCAAATCAAAATAACTGCAAACAAAACTCCCCCGACACTCTTGTTAGTTGGAGGCACTCGTTGTTTCGAGCAAGCCATGGATTGATGCTTGTTGGTGGAGGGGGAGTATAAACTTTACCATTTTGTTTGGGAACCACCTATAATGTGTGTAGCATGGAAGATATCGAGATCTCTCGGTTGTTATGTTGACAATGAAAGTATACCGCTCAAAATATTATTCATATCTATTTCAAAACCGAGCTCTGGTACCTCTACAAATCCCTGCTTCCCTCTGCGAAGGCCCTATCCATTACTTTTATGTTGAGTCATCATCCTCTTATTAAAAAGCACCAGTTGGAGAGTAGCACTGTCATTTGCATCCATTACTGTTAGTTTACATTGAGTATGACTTGACTGGATCTCTTTTACCATGAATTACAATGTCTAGTCAGTCCTTGATCTTTAAATGTTTTCTGCATTTATGTTTTGCGGTCTCAGAAAGGGCTAACGAGATACCATCTTGTCATATCATATCATATCATGATTATTTTGAGAAAGTGTTGTCATCCGAGATTTATTATTATTGCTCGCTAGTTGGTTATGTCATTGATATGAGTAAACATGAGACCTAAGTGTTATTGTGGATATGGTTAGTTCATAATCTTTGCTGAAAACTTGAATGCTGGCTTTACATTTTTACAACCACAAGAGCAAACAGAGTTTGTAAAAGTTTTTCTTTATCACTTTCAGTTTATCAACTGAATTGCTTGAGGACAAGCAAAGGTTTAAGCTTGGGGGAGTTGATACGTCTTCGTCGTATCTACTTCTCCAAACACTTTTGCCCTTGTTTTGGACTCTAACTTGCATGATTTGAATGGAACTAACCCGGACTGACGCTGTTTTCAGCAGAATTGCCATGGTGTTATTTTTGTGCAGAAATAAAAGTTCTTGGAATGACTTGAAAATCAACAGAGAATTATTTTGGAATATATAAAAAATACTGGAAGAAAGATCCACGTCAGGGGGCCCACCACCTGTCCACGAGGGTGGGGGGCATGCCCTACCCCCTGGGCGCGCCCAACCCCCTGGGCGTGCCCATTGCCTTGTGGGACCCCTGATACTCCACCGACCTCAACCTTGACTCCATATATTCACTTTCGGGGAGAGAAAAACTAAAGAGAAGGATTCATCGCGTTTTACGACACAAAGCCGCCGCCAAGCCCTAAACTCTCTCGGGATGGCTGATTTGGAGTCTGTTCGGGGCTCCGGAGAGGGGAATCCGTCGCCATCATCATCATCAACCTTCCTCCATCACCAATTTCATGATGCTCACCGCCGTGCGTGAGTAATTCCATCATAGGCTGGCTGGACGGTGATGGGTTGGATGAGATTTATCATGTAATCGAGTTAGTTTTGTTAGGGTTTGATCCCTAGTATCCACTATATTCTGAGATTGATGTTGCTATGACTTTGCTATGCTTAATGCTTGTCACTAGGGCCCAAGTGCCATGATTTCAGATCTGAACCTATTATGTTTTCATCAATATATGTGAGTTCTTCACCCTATCTTGCAAGTCTATAGTCACCTACTATGTGTTATGATCCAGCAACTCCGAAGTGACAATAATCGGGACCACTCTCGGTGATGACCGTAGTTTGAGGAGTTCATGTATTCACTATGTGTTAATGCTTTGGTCCGGTACTCTATTAAAAGGAGGCCTTAATATCCCTTAGTTTCCAATAGGACCCCGCTGCCACGGGAGGGTAGGACAAAAGATGTCATGCAAGTTCTTTTCCATAAGCACGTATGACTATATTCGGAATACATGCCTACATTACATTGATGAACCGGAGCTAGTTATGTGTCACCCTAGGTTATGACTGTTACATGATCGATCGCATCCGGCATAATTCTCCATCACCGATCCAATGCCTACGAGCTTTCCATATATTGTTCTTCGCTTATTTACTTTTCCGTTGCTATTGTTACAATCACTATAAAACCCAAAAATATTACTTTGGCTACAATTACCTTTTGCCACCGTTACCACTACTATCATATTACTTTGCTACTAAATACCTTGTTGTAGATATTAAGTTTCCAGGTGTGGTTGAATTGACAACTCAGCTGCTAATACTTGAGAATATTCTTTGGCTCCCCTTGTGTCGAATCAATAAATTTGGGTTGAATACTCTACCCTCGAAAACTGTTGCGATCCCCTGTACTTGTGGGCTATCATTGCGTTTAATGTCGGACGTGTGTCCAGAGTGGGTTTCTCGGCTTCCACACGGGCGGGTTTCATGGAGGCATTTGAATGCGGCAAGGAGGCGTGTTCAGCCGGGCGTGCATCGAGTGGCGCCCTTGACTCTGACGTAGGATACCGGGCCGTTCTTTGATTGACGTGTGGGCTCTTTGGGTACATGGCCTGCATATTAGTGACCCAACGCAGGAAGCGCACAACAGAGGAACCTTTGGTGGGCCAGGGCGGTCAGAAGCGGGCATTTCATAAACCAATGATTGTTCATTGAGTGTGATGTCATCCTTTTCATGTAGATAAGCCTACTATGTTGATAGGCCGTTTGATACGTTGTGATTCATAAAGACCACTGCAAACATCAATGTTCTGCTTATCACATATAAGATTGATTAATACCCGTAACAATCCATGTCCTTAACAAAGGGTGCATGCACGTATAGGTTGAGCGTGTGTCTTGCGTCGTGTGCTGTGTGCATGCAGGCGTGGGAGTGTTGCGTGCGTGCAAGGGTACGTTTCAGTGTTCCATGCATGTGTGCATACATGCGTTTGTTCGTGAGTGCATGTGTACGTGTCAGTGTTGCACGCATGCATGCGTGCGTGTGTTCGTTATGTGTACGTGTCAGTGTTGCACGCCTGCATGTGTGCGTGTCTTGTGTCCGTGCATGTGTACATGCGGGGTGAGGCTACATGCCAGTCGACTGACTTTTTCATCTCTGGTCATTAGATTTTCCAGCCGTTGGATACGAAATCAAGGGCCTGTAGTTTATCATCAAACTCCACCCTCCTGAGCCGCCAGCCACCACTGGTCGAACCGCCGGCCCCCGTCACCCACGGCTGGCCCGCGCCGCCACGCCGCCCCGCCCGTCCCGAAACCACTCCCCATCGCCGGTCCACCGCCGCACCGGCCATCCCTCTAGCCCCCCCGCGCCGAGCTTTTTCTCCGGCGATCCCCACCCCACCGCCCAATCAACGTGCCCCCACCGCTAGCGACTGCCAACGAGAGGTCTCAAGACTTCGAGTACCCACTGACCACTAATTTATTACCATTTCTATCCTTCATATACGCATTTACGAGGGGGCCCTATGGTAATGTACGCTGCTGAATGTGGACCGTTTGACTGGTCAATTGATCGTGTCATCAACAAATTAAGGCGCTGTATGGTGAGCCAGTGACCGTAGGATCACCCTAAAATGTATTTTATTAACACAATACAGACTCAAACTACCATTTCTTTCTTTCATATACAGGCTGACAGGTGGGCCCCATGATTACGCGCCCCGATGGTGCAACACTAGTTGCGCCACGTGGAACGTTTGACTGGTCAATTGATTGTGTCATCAACAAAATACGGAGTTGTACGTGTGAGCCAGTGACCGTATAACCATGACATGTATTTTTAACATGGTACAGACGCAAGGGCTCATATATACGCGCAAGCACTCACCGCTATAAGCGCACACATGCAAACCCTACCCCTATGAGCACCTTCGAGAGAGCGAGCCAGCATTTTATCTTGAGATTTTACGAAGTCACCGTAGGTGCCTCGTAGTCGAGTGGAACGTCTCCTCCCACCGAATGCACATCGCCAGAAAATACTGAAATTAACCCAGGATAAATGCAAGCACCGGGACTTTAACCCTGGTGGGCTCGAGAAACCACTGTCCTCCTAACCATCCAACCACATGTTGGTTAGCACGACAAACTGTATGTGGTGATCATGATGAGCTTATTCTAAAGTCTAGTGACCATATCGTGCATTCGCTTCAAATACAATGACCGTAAGTGTCGTCAACAAAATACGGAGCACGCATCAAATGCAAAGTCCATCAGTGTCATCAAGAAAATACGGAGACATATCGTGAGCTAGATACCGTATGATCACCACGAGAGTGTATACGGTGACCGTAATGAGCATATTCTGAAGTCCAGTGACCGTATAGTGCCTTAGCTTGAAATACAGTGACCGTCACGTGTGAATGTGTCTTGGGCATGCATACTTTTAGAGGGCTGAGATATAGTTTGTGTGCGTACGTGAAAGTGGTGTAGAAAGAGGGGGGTGTCCGGTGGAGACAAGGAGAGATATGCCCTTCGTTTCTCTTTCCCGTGACTAATATTTTAGGAGAATATATAAACAATCACAATGCAAAACAAATATTTTTGGATGCACCATGCAATTAACTTTCATGTATAACATTGTACTATTGTATATGCTTATTTTCTTAGTGGCCGATTGCGTGTGTGGTGTGGTGGGCACATCATTTCTAGTTGTGGTGGGTCAACATGAGGACTCATGGGTCGGTTCCATCCTGCGCCACATAGGTTGGACCGAGATGCGTTATACAAAGACCCATGTGGAGGACTCAGCGTACAACACGAAGCTAGCAACCAGAGTCGCGGAGGACTCCATCCCCACTGGTGATAAGCCGACTATATATGATTTGTAACCCTAGGCCCCCAGTATGTTATAGAAGCTTGGGGGCTAGTTCGTCGATAGTATATACACACGCACAATGCCTGGTATTCACGTGTACTTTGTACACACCCCTATCACTAATATACAATACCAGGAGTAGGCTTTTTCCTCAATTGCAAGGGTCCGAACTAGGGTAAAACTTTGCCTCATATTACCATCTAGCCTAACAGTCAGGGATATCCTACCGAATGATATGATGGAATCATATCTGCCAA
>NC_041380.1:81510886-81517370 GCF_002162155.2 Triticum dicoccoides
GAGGCCTAAAGATAATGTGCGTGCGGGAGACACGTAGGCACATATATGTGCATATAGAGGGCTAGTAGAGACCATGCTTGCGTATATATGCATGTGAGAGAAATAGTGTTTTCCAACTTAGAATAGTGAAACGAGTGGTACATAGTAGTCAGAGAGAGAGAGAGAGAGAGAGCATCTGCGTGAGACTCCCCGACACCCCGAGAGAGACTGTGAGCATGCGTAAAAGAGAAATGCCGATGCATATAAAGTGTGTGCACTTATGCGGTAGATAGAGAGATATATAGCGCATTTGTGAGAACGGGCCGAGGCATAGTGCATCTACGTGTAAAAGGCGGTTCTAAGCATTAAATTAAAATATAAATGGCATTATTATTTTTGGATGAGATCACACTACAAAGAAAAATACACTTCCGTGATGATACGTGTTTGTCACAGTAGGTCGCGTTTTTTGTCATGCATGTACATCCATGACAAATTTATGACAGAATCAAGATAGTCATACATGTGCTGTCGTAGAAGTGTTCTATGACATTACCAAAATTATCATCACGGAAGTGTCCACTTCCATGACGATAAATCACGCGTCACAAAAGTGCTTTCGTCAAGGGTGACTGACACGTGGCATCCACCGTAACGGAACGTCGTTAAGCTATCGGGTTGGGTTTTGGATCCGATATCCCGTTAATAGCCCCGACCAATGGGGATTTTCCATGTGTAAAATCATCATTGGCTAGAGGAAACACGTGTCGGCTCATCATCGGGACAGATGTCATCCACTCACTGGACAGAAGGCCCTATGATACGTCGACATGTGGCACAACCCAACAAATTTAAATGGGCCGGCCCAATTAAAGGCCCACAAGATTTTGCGGACCATAATGGGCTGGCTCAGCTAAAGGCCCACGAGATTTTGCGGACCATAATGGGCTGGCCTAGCTAAAGGCCCACAAGATTTTGCGGGCCATAATGGGCCGGCCCAGGTCAAGGCCCACAAGATTTTTGTGTGCCGTAATGGGCCGACCCAGGTAAAGGCCCACAAGATTCTTGCGGATCATAATGGGCCGGCCCAGCTAAAGGCCCACGAGATTTTGCCGACATTAATGGGCCGGCCCAGTTGTAGGCCCACAAGATTTTGAGGACTCTAGTAGGCCAGCCCATTAACTGCCTGCCATGTTTTGGGCCAAATGTCGGCCCATATTTGGTCCGGTCCATTAATGGCCTGCCATGCTCCGGGCCTAATAGTGGCCCATATGAGATCCGGCCCTTTAAGAGGCTTTGGGCTCAATTATGGCCCATATCAGATTTGGCCCGTCAACTGGACACTATGCTTTTGGGCCCACTTGCTAAAGGCCCACTTAGTAATTCGACCTGATATTAGTTTTGCCCTGTTAAGGGCCCGTTTAACATTTTGGCCCTATATTAATTTCAGCCTGTTAAAAGCCCGTCATATAGTTGGGCCTAACTACGGCCTGGTTTGCATCCGACCTGCTCGCAGCCGATATCTGATTGGGCCAAACAAGGACCGAGACGATTTTTTGTCTAGTCAAAAGCCCATGATTTGATTCGCACAATCATGGGCCAGGGTTCATTTCGGGCTGCTGCCGGCCCGTAAGCTGTTCGGCACATTTCAGGCCCAACCTACATCGTGATTGCATGACGGCCCGATTATGTACCGTAATTTTACGGTTTGGCCGGTTTACTGTGAAGACAGGATATATATACAGTAAAATAACTGCAGCATCGTGAATAAGAAAAAACCTAGACTATACAATAAAGAAATTACGACATATTACATCCACCGGGCATCAAAGTTCGCCACTATGATAATAAAGCACAAGCAGACATCAGATTACATACACTGGGCATCAAAGATCGCCACCAGTGCAAATAAACACGCCAACAAAATAATATACAAAACCGACAACACTTCAATAGAGTTCAAGAAAGGTTAGCCCTGCTGGAGAGCTGCAGCGCAAGCAGCTGAGCAAGATGATGAGACTGCGCTTGTTCAACACTTATATATTCCTCATTCTGAAAGATAAACAAGCAGACAGATGATAGGTTTTGCACATAAAAGTATCAGTGCTAACAATTCATCACATTTCTTACCGACGAATAAAGTGACACACTTTAAATTTGCATTAACACAATATGGTATTGTTCAGGTCAAGACATGGCAGGAAATGACATTGTGAAGGAGTTGGCGCTTCATGACACCACTGGATTACAGATCAAGAACTCATAAGTATCAATGGTTAGTGTGCTGTCAATTTATACCATTTCAGATTGGCAAATAAAGAGATGGTTTAAATAATAGTAGAATGATATGACATTGTTCATAGTTAAGACATTGCAGAATATGACATTGTGCTGTAGTGGGTAGGTTCACCACACCACTGGATTATGAATGAAGAATGGAAGCATACATGCAGTGCAAAAGAAGATCACTTGCTCTGTATAGTTTAATTTACATGGTATGAAGAAGGAACTTGGTTGTACAAATGAAAACTTAAATTGAGAAAGGACAAATTTTTGTTTATGAACTACATATAATAAACTTTAAACAAGCAATTTGATGCAAACACCAAAAATAAATAGCTGTTGCAGTCATGCCTAACCAAATATATACAACAAAGTTTGAAGGCTTGAGATGGACAAACTTACATTATTGGTGAAGACAGGCTCTATAAAGGCCTTGTCCATGCTGATGGGGGGCAATTCAAGAAGTTTACCACAGAATCTTCTTCAAAAGCATTGCCTTTATTCTACATTTTGTTAAGAGTAAATATAGATGGGATAATATACGAAAAAATGGAGAATATTTAAGATAAGATGAAGAGTGATGCTACATAACCAAGTAGCTATAAATGTAAGTGCAGTGATACAGACAAAAGGTACAACCAAGAGCAATGCACAGCTAAACTTCTTCAGTACCAACCTTATGGTAAGAGTAAATATAGATCTGATGTGTAGAAAATGGAGGGCAAAGGAAAATAAGCTACAGAGTGATGGTACATGAACAACTACCTGTCATTATAAGTACACTGATAAAGGACATCATGTATTTACAAGAACAATGCATAGCTAAAAAAACATTGGCATTGGATATATTCTACACTGATGTAACCATTCATACAGATCAGATAATTTGGAGCGAACAATTGATAAGCAAGCTATCATGCATACTGCTGTCACAAAATGAACCAGGTATGTATGCAAGTACAGTGATACAGGACAACAGGTACTAATAAGAGTAAAGCAGCGGGCATCATATTTGCGATATCCTATCATTCTTGTCAAACCGGAATTCTTCTTCGAGCAGATTTCCTGCAAAAAAGATCCGTAAGGCACATGCAGAGAAGTAGAAGTTCAAATTGTCATGTGATTTCATAGACAGTACCTCATCCTGAGAACAAGACCAGTGCATAACAAGGTTTTTCCATTCAATGTCTTCTAAATTTAGCACATGAGACTTCACCAGAAATTCGTTTATAGACTTGCCATCAAAGTGTGATTTCCTCAGGTAACACCGATACTGCTGCAATGCTTCCTTGAAAAGCAGAAGCAAGCTTTGCTCGTCATGACTATCCGGATTGACCCTCGCCTAGTTACAACAATGTAATGTAAATCATTGATGTGTTCAATCAGCAGAAAACAAGAAAATAATAACCATGAATAATAGCACTTACACATAAGTTGGACAGGAAGATGTGAAAATGGTGTTTGTCTTCACAATAATCTTCCCATGATGGGAATATATGCACGTAGTCCCTAACAACATTGAAAGCATTGTCTTTTAAACTGGGAATAAATGGAATGGGGTTCCAATCTGCAGGAATTGTCCATCTCTGCAGTTGGGATAGGTCTTCGGCCGATGGACTTGCTGTACTTTTTGCTGGAGTGGGATTTTTCTGTGGTATAGCTGGTGCTATGGCAATTGAAATCGGTATACCTTTTGCTGGAGTGCAGGTCCTTTGTGGTGGGGCTAGTGGTGTGGCCAGTGAAGTATGGGTACAGTCTGCTGGAGTCGGTCCTACGTTTTGTGTCAATGGTTGTACAGCCAATATAAGTGGGGTGCTGTCTGATTTCTCCGGCACCACCATGTTTTTCAAGGACTTTGCTGGTGCTCCTTCAGGTTCGGCAATCACCCTCTTCCTTTTTGATGTCTGATGCACAAGAACAACATTTGAGTGGAAAAACATGGTATGATGACAGATGGAATATGTATTGATAATGGATGGGCATGGCATCTCGACATATATGATGAGTAAACTAAGCAGATGGCGGTGCAACAAAGTAGAAGAAATGCAAGACAACATATGCAAGATACGCGCAATCAATAAAACCTTGCCAAATTAGAACATGCACCTTGATGGGTGAACAGGACATGCCATCTGCCTTTGACTCCTCGAGGTTAGAATAGTCATTAGGATGATATTCTGAACAAGAATCAACAGGTGGGGAGCGTACGAGTTTCATTGCTTCCAGAATGGCACTCAATGCCTTGCTGCCAATTTTGTAAGTCATTGCAGTGTTCCACAATATTCTTATGATGCGCGGATTCTGATATTCACTGTAATTGCGTATAATATCTGAGAACCATGAAAACATAAATAGTTGTGAGATTATCTTTGTAATGCAGATGATATTCTAATATAGGGGCGCCCCTGTAAACACTTGTGTGCTATCACTGGATTCTGATGAGAGAGCTCATGTGTGCCGTAATATGGTGCGCGCATTTATATAATCTGGCACAAGTACACAAAAAAATAGGCTCCAGAAGTAAGGATAGCTGGCAGATGATACGTTCATAATATACTGTATAGTGAGTTTATTGCCAAACCATGATAACAAGAGCACACAACAACTAGGCAGATCATAGTGTACATAACAGGGGTACAGCATAACCAGGATATATAAATCGGGAAAGTGGAACTGGCTGGAAATTACGGTGTTGTATTGCCGCTAGTAATTGAAAGCCTATCGATCACGTACAGGCCAGCTCTATCAGCTGTTGACTCCACATGTCCCTGCTCCCCTTCTTGACAAGGAACATACTGTGCTTCCCATACAGAACACCGCACGGGCCGCCGGCCGAACCACCGGCCCCACCGCCTGTGTTCCCCCGCCACCCCCACCCCCGCCCCCACCCGCGTCGAGTTTTCTTCATTCAATGAGGCCCCACCACCGCCCCCACAACCACCATCCCCACCCAAGCCCCTTCGATCACCCCACCCAAGCCCCTTCGATCGCACCGGCGAACTCCGGCAAGCTCTGAAAAATTGACTGACCCAATTTTGAAATTTAGTCTACTGTGATTTAACTAGTGTGGAATATAAAAGGGAAAACCATAAGCATTGCGAGTATGGTGTTGAGCGTGCCATGGCGGATCTGAAGGTGCAAACCGGACAAAGGCAACTTCGCAACCAAGACAAGAAATCAGAGTAAAGCAGTGGCGATCTATTTTCTTGGTGCGATAAATAAGTTGAGCAGATACGAAAGAGTACCGCCTCTGGTGCAGCGCCGTGTACGCATCTACTGAGAATTTGACGATGCTGCGGTAGCAATGGCTGTCGGTGGTGTGGAAGCAGATCTAGGAGGGTAGACGGTGGCGGCGGGGCGCGATGGACGAGACGGTCGTAGGAGCGGCGCCGACAAGGTGGACGATGGCGGGGATGAAGCGAGAGGATGGGATGCAAGGATCCCGGTCCGAAGCCGTGGATGAGAGAGGTCGATCGCTTGTAATGGACGGCGGCGTCTGGGTATCAGCTCCGGCATGGTGGAGGAGTGTAACATCCCCAGCATCACACTACAGTAATCTCTCATTAATGAAGGTCATGTCATCATGATCATCATGCCAAAATGCCCCTTGTCCAAAATCTGCTTCAAAGTCAAATTCAAATTGCATGTCGAATATTTGCTTCTTCTTTCATGCAAATAAAATAGTTCATCCTATGGCAAATAATCCCTAGATATTTGTCATGTTGAATCCAACATCTTTGGAATTCCCAAATTGCCCGTGGAAATTAATTATTGTTCCAGCAGCATTTAAATATGCCATTCCCAATTTCCAAAATTCCTAGACAATTCCTCTTGCCTCCAAACTATTTGTGGCAATACTAAAAATGTGGAGGAATTTATGGGCCAAGTCCCATATTTTTCCTAAATCCCTTAGATGCAAAAAAAAACCTTTTCCTCTCTCTATTTTAATTTTAAGATGAAAAGAAGCCCCCCCTCCCCGCTGGGCCTTGGCCCAGATGGCCAAGCGGCCCGAGCCATCTGGCCCACTCCAGCTGGCCAGCCCAGCCTCCCACGCTCCCCCGGTCGCCTTCCTGTTCGAGCGACCGTGGGCACGGTCGCCATCAAACCACCTCGCCGGCGATGCCCAACGAGAGGATAAGGCCTCCACCCCCCCGACGCCTCGGCCCCCTCGCCTCCCACTTGCCCTGCCTCCCCCCTCCACTCGCGCTAGTCCCTATCCCCT
>NC_041380.1:81517640-81641961 GCF_002162155.2 Triticum dicoccoides
ACTCGCTCCCCCTCCTCCAGATCTGCCTCGCCGACGTGCCCTGCACCGTCCGCCGTGCTGACCGCGGCCACCGCTGTCCCCGTCCCTCTCCGACGATTCCCCGAGCGCCGTCGTACTCCGCGAAGTCTTCCTCGACCACCGGACCAAGCCAGGAGCCCCACAGCGAGCGCGGTGACCTCTTCTTCTTCCTCTACTCCGACGAACGCCGGCGTCGAATTAGGCCACTTCGCGCCTTCCCCGAGCCCACTGAGCACATTTGCAGGCTCACTGTGAGCTACACTTCCCCCCTCTCTTTTTGCTTCCATACGCGTCCGGAGCGGCTGGGCCCGCCATGGCCGAGACGAGCTCCGTCGTTGAACTCATTGCAGTTGCCCTGATGCTCCTAGCGCCGCGCTAGCGCCACCACCGAGCTCCTGGAGCTCCTAGCTGCTCAACGCACCCCTCCGCCACCCTTGCCGTGCCCTGGACGCTCGAATCCGTCGACGTCCGAACTCCAGCGCCGCCCCGGTCAGCGCTGCCGTGGCTCTAGGCCATCCCAGCACTCGGGACTGCCGATGTTGGATGCGTGCGGCTCCCCTCGTTCGAACGCGCGTCACGGCGCTCGTTTTAACCACCCCGTAGGCTTTTCCCGATGCGCTCCCGATCGCCGCTGCCGCCTCCACTCGCCACCGGCGATACTCCGGTCGTCCCCGAGGCCGGTCGTCGTCACCATCGTGTGCGCGGCGCCGGGCCGCACCCTTAGGTCCAAGCCGCAGGTCCGAAGGCCCCCTGTAGCGCGGCTCCGGCCAACTCCTGCGAGGCGCCGCCGTTGCTTTGGTCGTCGGAGCCGCTCCGTCGCCGGCGACCGACGTGGCGCCGCGTGGCCCCCCTGTTGACTCTGTTGACTCAGTCAACTATGCTGACTGGGCTTCTCTGTGACACTGACATGCGGGCCCCACCACGTAATTAGATTAACTAAACCGGTTTTATAAATAAAACTAATTAGTTAACCTAACCAGTCACTAACATGTGGGGCCCAGTAGCTAAATAACCCCCAGTTTAGTTTGAAATAAACTCTGTTACGTAAGAGAGGCTGACTGGTGGGACCTATTGGTCAGTTTGACCAGTCAGCGGGTCTGTTGACTTGCTGATGTCAGCATGGCGTCATGCTGATGTCATATTCCTTTTCTGTTAATTTAAATAATTTCCAAATAGTAATAAAACTTTAAAAATTCATAGAAAATAAACCGTAACTCGGATGAAAATGTTTTCTATATGAAAGTTGCTCAGAAAAATCCAACGAATCCGAATACGTGGTCCATTCATCTGTCACATGCCCCTAGCATGCTGAACATGGAACTTTCCCCATCTTTTCCTTTGTCCGGAATCCACTTAACGTCGGGAATTCACCCTCGGTTGTTTCCCCCCTTCGTCTGCAACGTGTAATACCGCGTTAGAGCACACTTAGCGCTACGTATCGTCATGTCATGCTTAGTTACCTCTGTTTGCTATGTATTTACTGTTTCTTCCCCCTCTTCTCTCCGGTAGACCCCGAGGCCGCTGATGCACCGGTGATCGACTACGTCGTCGACAACGACCCTCCTTGCCAGAGCAACCAGGCAAGCCCCCCCTTTGATCATCCCGATATCGCCCATTCCATTCTCTCATGCTTGCATTAGATTTTGCTACTGTTATTGTTTGCTCGTATTCTGATGCATAGCCTGCTTTTGTATCTACTGTTGTACCTTACCTGCTTATCCTAAACTGCTTAGTATAGGTTGGTTAGTGATCCATCAGTGACCCCCGCCTTGTGCCGACTGCCCCGCTGGATAATCAGAAGACCCGATCAACGGGATCGAAGACCAGGCCCCGACACCGCACATCACTTTCCCCTTAGTTGCTCGACACTACTGGGTTACTATCGAGTGCCGAGGGTGAGACCTCATTAGCACTTCTAATGTTAAACCTGTAGTGTAGTTATTCGGTCGTGGTCATCGAGGGTGATTTCCTCCTTGACCACTTCCGATACGATTCTGTCGTGCAACCCCTCAAGTGTGAACCTCAGGGGTGATTCCTCTTACGTTCACCTTGATGATTACATCTAGTGGAATTCACCGGGGGTGATTCCTCGGGTTTTCCCCTTGATGTTTGGACACACGGTTACTTGGCCTTTTACCACTGTTACTTGGAAAGACGGGTCGACCCTGAGGGGTACCCGCGCGTGCTTAATTGCGAGTGATGTGGAGACGGGTTGACCTGAAGGGTGCCCGCGAGATAATTACGAGGCGTGGCCGGGCATTCCTAGTCCTTGCCGCAAGTCCTCGAGACGGGGCAACGGGGTCACATCTTTCGTGAGTCTCTGCTTGTTACCGCGCGTTCCTAATCCACTACGATTTGGATATTTGATCCGAGGGGCCTCTGGCCTGATAGCACTAACCATCACGTGGGCATAGTATGGGCGTTCTGCGTCGTATGCATCAGCCGAAGCTTAATAGACGTCAGCGACTGAGCGGCGCGCGCCGGGTTGGACTGGTAAGCACCTACTTTTTTAAGGAGGTAGCTAGGTCTGCTCACCGGCCGCGTTCGCAACGTGCAGGAGTTCCCGGGGAGATGGCCCATGACCCCTGGGGGCATAGGTTTAGTCCGGCGTGCTGGCCTCTCTATTAAGCCTAGGTCGGGTTGCGGCGTATTGTTTGGCCGAGGCCGGGCATGACCCTGGAAAGTGTGTCCGGCCGGAGTTAAGAGAGCGTGGTGGGTAAGTTGGTGCACCCCTGCAGGGAAGAAAACATCTATCGATAGCCTGTCCTACGGTAACGGACACTTGGAGTTGTATCCCGATCGATACAACTAGAACTGGATACTCATGATGAGAAATGGATTGAGATGAGAAATGGATGGTGATGAGAATTGGATTGTGATGATAATTGGATAGTACGGCTCTGGGATTTCTTTCTCGCAGGGAGTCGAGAAAGGATCCCTGGCCGAGGTTGATAACACTACTACTACTTTACTTTATGATACTCTACTCCCTCCTGTTTGCTGTAAGATGGTGGTTTCCAGAAGATGCTAGTCTTCGATAGGACTAGGCCTTCTCTCTATTCTGGCATTTCTGCAGCCCAGTCCACATATACAGCCTTCCTTTGATAATGTTGCATCTGTAGTGTAGATCCTTGCTTGCGAGTACTTTGGATGAGTACTCACGGTTGCTTTGCTCCCTCTTTTTCCCCTTTTCCATTCTTCTCGGATGACGCAACCAGATGACGGAGTCCAGGAGCCAGATGACACCTTTGACGACTGCTACTACACCAAGGGCGTCTACTACCACGTGACGGAGACCGCCGATGACCAGGAGTAGTTAGGAGGCTCCCAGGCAGGAGGCCTTGCCTTTTCGATCGTAGATGCTTTTGTGCTAGCCTTCTTAAGGCAAACTTGTTTAACTTATGTCTGTACTCAGATATTGTTGCTTCCGCTGACTCGTTTGTATTCAAGCTGATGTATTCGAGCCCTCGAGGCCCCTGGCTTGTAATATAAAGCTTGTATTATTTTAATTTGTGTTTAGAGTTGTGTTGTGATATCTTCCCGTGAGTCCTTGGTCTTGATCGTACACCTTCGCGTGTATGATTAGTGTACGATTGAATCGAGGGCGTCACAAGGAGGACGGCGGTGGATGGGGTGGAGGACGGCGGCGGACGGAGGAGGGTGGGGTGGAGAGGGTGTTTTGGCGCCCACGGAGTACGAATGGGGAAAAGGGAGGTAGAGAGGAAGGGGGAACCATGTATTCAGGGTGCGCTTGTCTCAAATGCGAGGAAATTTACAAACTTAGCCCCCATTCCAAATTTCTACTACATCACAGCAACACTAGTCGGTTGGGGATAGGACGGTAATCTCGCATACACCGAATATTTGCCGACGAGAGTTTGTTTTTGGCGCCCACCGTGTATGAATATGAATCGGGGAGGGAGTCGATTTCGGCCGAGGACACACTATGTTTTGGCGCCCATAGTGTAAGAATCCGGGTGAGAGGCGGTTACGTCACGTTTGGGTGAAATTACAAACCTACCCCTATCGAAACCTATAGAAATCCAGCATATAGGCTTTGCGTGGCAGGGATAGGCGGTAGTGATTTCCATCTCGCAGATTTTGGTTTCGGGCGGTTACTGCGACTTTCCCCGCTTCGTTCACATTTTGCAGAGTGCACGTTTACCATGCCAACTCAATTCAAATCCCGTTTGTATTCTATTTTTTCCGGGCGGGATCCATTTTCAATTGGAATTACATTCTATATACATCATTTTTATATATATACTTTCAAAAGCACAACACCATTTATACATAAATATGGATTAGAAATGGAATGATCTCAGATTCATAAGGTTGTATCCATCAATTTGGATTTTCAAATATTTGAAACCACTTTATGTTGAAATCCAATGTATGCATTCCTCGCTAACTGTCTCCAATTAATGTGTGTTTCATGCGGGTTTTTTTACTTCTCAAACATGTATAATGTGTTTCACACACGCAACATATAGTGTAATCCCGTTTAGACATTAATTGCATATAAACCATGCATTGTTTGTAATTGAAGAATATATGGATCACCAATATTGATAAACTATATAACATTACACGTGTGCCCAAATTCAAATGAATATGCATGTTTGATACACCAATTTGCATTATGATATTATCAATGTCGTGATCTCCGGTTTAAATATTTGAATCCCCTTTAATCCAGATATTCGTCTCATATAGCTATCACTCATGCTTATAAAGGACTATCTCTCTAGACCTATACGCGTTCATCGTCTCTCAGGTATCTCTCGTGCTACCTGTATGTCGACAATGATCTTTTATCTTCATAACACACTGACGGTACTCTCTACCTCGACCTTCATCACTCTATCTCTCTCTAAATATATCTTGCTCCTTGCTATGTGTCTCTAACTATGATTCTCCATGTGGAATCTCTTTCTCTCACACAAACACAAAACTTTGTCTCCCAGGGTCTCATTTCTCTCTACTACTCCCATGTGTGCCACTCGCACACCCCCCATACAGAGATGTCTTTTGCTCCTTAGATATGAGAACCTACGACTCTTCCTCTTCAATATCTCTTTCTCACACCCAAACACAAACTCTGTCTCCCAGGGTCTCATATTTCTCCATTGTTCTCTTGTAGGTCGCTCACACACACCCTCTCTCCCTATAGATATCTTGTGTTCCCTCGTATGTCTCTCTAGCTATCACTCTTGTTGTGAAATATCTTTCTCTCTCACAGACACAAAACTCCGTCTCTCTGGATCTCATTTCTCTCTGATATCTGTTTGTATGTGACTCACACGCACCCTCTCTCTATCTCTCTCACACCCACACACATAACCCAGCCTTCTGATCCACTCGACTCCTATCTCTAACGCACACTAGCTAGCATCTTCATCTTTCTATTTATCTGTTTCTCCATCAACCTTTTTTTTCGCCCTCACTCTTGATTCCTATCACGCACACTACATATGTTTCTCTCTACATGTAGTCAAGTGCCCTCTCACACACATATATAACTTCACCCTTTGAACCACCCGACGGTCATCTCCAACACCCAAACTAGCGGATGTCCCTCTAGCTAGCATCTCCATCTCTGTATCTATCTGTAGTTTCTCCGTCAACATTTCCTTCTCGCACGGAGTCTTGCTTCCTATCACCCACACTATATATGTCTCTCCATACATATGCATTTATAGGTTGGTCTCTTTTGCACAATCGTTGCGCCTCACTCCCTCTGCTCTCCATAGATGGATGCTCCAGCCCACGCCACTATCTCTTAAAGACAAAAACACATGCTCAATTGTCGGGACTTCTTCCATGCATTCTCACATGCATGCATATTGTCATACCGATCCATCTCTCCCATGTCATTGATCCTATGACTTATGTCTTCTTTCTTTTATCTCGATCATGCGCGCGCGCACACACACATCCCACGTATACATGTATACCTCTCACACATGCATGTTCAAGGTCTCTATGTCTCTATACTCAGTTAATTACCCTCAATCCTAATGCCACATCGAATCGTTCTCCTCTTTTGTGCACATAACTTCCGCCTGGATGGGTAAAACACACACTCACACTTAACAATCTCCTTCTAGCTAACCCCCGCCTCTCACTCTTCCCCTATATCCCCGAAACCAATAAGACCATCCCTTAGTTTAATTCCCTCCTACATGCACCATCGATATATAGTAGTCTTCCTCGGTGTCTCTTGAACAAACACGTTCTCTCGAAGTCGACTCCTCTCACGCACACACACCTTCTCTTCCCTCTCCATGAGCATTTTCTCTCTCGCACCCCATCGTTGGTGGCCTCTGCCATACACATCACCTCTCTATGATGAAAGCCATGCACACTTAAATTACATCCGCCACAGAGGACCCCGCGACACACACACACACTAAGACTCCATCTCTCTCTCTCTCTCACACACACACAAACACACACACACACAAACACGCAAGCATGCACGCCCGCCCCCCACACACACTAAGACTCCATCTCTCTCCCTCTCTCTCTCACACACACACAAACTAAGACTCCATCTCTCTCTCTCTCCTCTCTCTCTCTCTCACACACACACACCCCACACACACTAAGACTCCATCTCACACACACATGATCTAGGCGGAGCATTTGTTCCTACCACCCTTCATCCAACCTTACCCGTATGCTAAACAATCACCTTTATTTACGTGCATAACATGGACAAATTCCACTTTACTTTAGTAGTCAGCAAACTTATCATCTGTACCCTTATAAAAAACGAGTTGGTGGTGATGGTGTGCCTGCCATCTTGTAATACAGACCGTATGATCTATATCTGAGGATAGAAAGCAAACTATGATAATTTTACAAAAGATACCCGCACCTCTCCCCACATCATTATCTCCCGCAACCTCATTGCTCAGCAATTAAAAAAGGAATAAGTCAATGGAACAATCTAGCATGCATGGTGGCCGCTGTCGCCTGCCAGCGACGTCCATCCCCATGCCTCCGCCCATTCCGACCACCAGTCACCACCACGCTCCACTCCTCCTCGCCTTATCTCTCATCTTTCATTTTTTCGATGACATTCTCGAGATACCAGTTTTCTGATAAAATTCTTGAGATATCATTAGTTTTTACACATGGGATTGCTCCTGCATGGGTCAATCACAACAGGTGTTCTGTAAAAAAATGCATATTGATGTTCTGTGCAATGCACGAGAATCTTGCTTGTAATTATATAACGCAAATCACGACCAGGAAGTGACATTTTTTGACACAACCACGTTAACATGGCCAGGTAAATCACTAGCTAAAGTAAATACCATTATACTTATATCCCGATGCAAAAGGTTGAGTACATATCCGAAGAGTAGAGTCGCACACACACACTCTGTCTCTCAGAATCTCTCTCACACACACACCAGTTATGTGACGCCCACTTAAGCAGACACATACGTTACAATATGTGCACCCGCGGGTACATGTGATGTTGCGCATTTATTTAAGCCGGAAGGCGAACCCAAACAGTAGCTGCATTCATTCCCCTCCGTCCGCCTCTTCTCTGGTCGCCGTCGCCCGGTAGCCATGGGCCGGCCGAAGGTGACAACATACGCCATACTCCCGCCGGAGCGGCGCTTTAATATGAAAATTTTAGTGGTCATGCATGCCTCTTTTTGTGCTAGCACTCCTATATAAGGGTTGACCGATCGCTTCCCGCGGACGTGCGCGGGCGGTGGAAGAGGAAGGAGAAGGGAAGCGGGATGTGGCGTAACATTTTTTACCACAATTTCTTAGGAAACTAAGTGTAATAATTGAGTAGTTTTGCAAACTACCAGTACTACACCTGAAACGGTTCAAAACCTATACTCCCTTGCCAGCGCGCGCTTCCCGCGTGAAACGGTCAGCGTCGCCCTGGAGCGTCAGTGCCGCATTAATGCCCGGCCAGAGCGGAGGCGACCTCTCACTGGCGCCGGCTTTGAAGTGGCGCGACGGCCGAGAGAGCGCCGCTTCCCAATGCACGCGACTGCTCCACATCGAGACTGGCCATAGGCCCTGTTTGGATCCATGGTTTAGAGTTAGTTTGAGCTAGTTGGGGCTCAAATAGCCCTAAACTATCCAAGCATGAGGGTATAAATTGGAGCAAGTTGCACCGAACCCACCAAAAAAAACTATCCCACCCAAGAGGTGCTAACTGGAGATAGTTCTCATTGGGACCACTGAAAAATCACTTTTCTCTCTCCATGAAGTGCATTTATTATCAATCTAACCCTGTCACCCAAACACCTCTTTGGCTACAGTTAGTTCAGGGTTAGTCATGAGTTAGTCTAACCTCTAGCTAAGTTAGAGTATCAAACAGGAGCAGTATAGGACATGCAAGTTACTCAAAGCATACATGCAAATTCGTACGTGAAAGGATTTTTTTCTTTTTGAAAATGGAACCTGAAAGGAAATTTTTATAATGCTCTTGGCATGTCGCTAACATGTGATAGTTAACCGACCTCAATAGACGGCAGAAACGCCAGCCCGCCGCACTTTGATAGAGACGAGGAGGGAGAAGCGATACAGGCTGCTGGATTACTAGAGATAGGTGTCACACGGAAGCCAAGAAATATGGTGATAGCATGGGTTAGCCATGCACTAGTATGATACTACACTGGGCTGCCGTGTTTCGTACTCTTCCAGTACACTATGGAGATGATTGGTTAATTTTATATTGCTGAATAATATTAAATATTATGAGTGCAGACGCTCCACCACGAGGTTCCTTGCTCCTTCTCGGTCGTCCAGAATCTATGTTCTTCCACTCTATTTTTTTACGTGAGCTTTGTTCATCCTTTTGCCAACACGCGAGACATCTAGCATCAAGGTGCACGTGTTATGCAAGGATCGTTCCATCTATATGAAGAACACGTGGGACTGGAACTACGAGACGAACATGTACCCAGGAGTGGACGTACGAACCTGAGTAATGTAGCGCAGTAAGTGAAGTAGAAAGGCACAAATGGTATGAACATGCGTGGCATATAGGGTGTGTTTGGTTGCGTTCTCGTCTCAGCATAGTTGTTCCCTCTTCATGCATGCTCAACTCAACACCCCTCTTCATGCATGCTCTCTTCATGCATGCTCTCTTCATGCATGCTTCTAGTGTATTTGTGCTAAACTAGTGTGGACTCATGCACCCTCCATACACTCTACCAAACACCCAAAAGTAGGTCGAGAAGGGAACTCTTGGGCAGCATTTGTCTCTTACTACGTACTACCACTAAATGTTGTACGTGCAATGCACGGTGATGTTATGGAGTACGTGCCTAAGTACTCTACTACTACTATATTAGTTGGAGGCACATATTAACTTTTATATTTGTTTACGTGTATGCCCCGAGACCTTCCAACTAGACGTGTCTTTGTCTCAAGGTCGCACTTTGTATCGTTCATACCACTAAGTACTACTACGTGTGGTCTCCGACCCAGACGTGGAAGAAGTGGAGACGCTCTACCACGCTGTTTTTTTACGTTGAGCTCTACCACGCTGTTCATGTCCCACTCCTTTCGCTGACGTGTGGGACATCCAGCACGTGCCGTGTTTGGCACCCTTCATCGTAAGAGTTGAAACGCCAGCATTCATCAGAAATAAAAAATAATTATAAATCGTTAGTGATACTATTTTTTTGCAAACCAATCAGAAGTGATACTATACCACGCGGTTTCCTTGCTCCTCGATATCGGAAAGAATACTTCCGTTCGCCAACATGTGGGACGTTGACCATCTTGGTCCACTTGCCATGCACACAGAACTCCAAGGGAGTCACCCAGGTTGTCGCGTCGCAGTAATAATGACTAATGAGCCGTCAAGTCATAGGCCCACTTCCCACTTTGAAGTTGCTTGGATGAAGGAACCATCATGACTTCGTTGAATTCCGCTTCTTGAAGAAAACTACTGTACCAGCAGTACTGCTAGCTACAGTAGTTACTCCAACAGAGGCCTCCTTTCGTTCATAGGATAGGAATATGAAAATCATAGGAAGTGAGATGACATGCATCTCAATTCCTATAGAGAAAGATATGCCATTTGATGCTTAGGATAGGAATTTTTCCATTTAGTCTAGGCTAATGTACTGGTAATTTGGTCTAAAAACTACAGTAGTAACTAGTAGTACTGGTACATGCTCGTACTCAGACACACACACACACACACACACACTAACTACTAGTACTACTACTTCTCACATGCTGGCCAGACGCCGTCGTTCTCCTTCCCGGCTTTGTCGGCGACACCCCACCATGCTTGGATCTCCGCCGACCTCTCCGCAGCAGCGCATGCGTCCTTTTCTTTCTTGCGGCGGCGGGCCTCTCTTTTCTTGAGTGCTTTCTGACTTTTCCGCTCCCTCTGTGCGGCTTTGGCCGCCTCCTGCTCTACTGCTCATTCGGCCTTGGCATCTTCAAATTCCTCCCACATAGTTGTGAGGTTGCGAGCAGCGATGAACTCGGCACGGCGGGATGCCATCGCTTCCCTACCATTTTGTGTGCGGTCGTGGGCGGCGAGGAACTCGGCGCGGCAGGATGCCATCGCTGCCTTACCGGTTAGTATGCGGCGCAGTGGCATGAACGACGCTTGGTGAGAGCTCTAGGGTGGAGTGGCCAGACAACCGTATAGTGCATTGCTTTGTCAAGAGCTCAAGGACAGAAGACGAAGCAAATTTGGATTCCCCTTCAATTCTGGTCATTTATTACAGAGTAAAATGCATTGGCGGTCATCGAACTTGTCTTGATAGCTCACTTTGATCATTGTATATGAGATATGGTGATTATACGGTCACTGGCTCAGCGTATAGCTCTGTATTTGTCTGGTTGACCATTCAAACAGTCCGCATGCGCCTCATCAACTCGTGTTCTTTATCTATCTACGCGGGCCTACCTGTCAATGAGAAAGAAATACTGTAAAAACCAAAATTATGCTAGAGTCCGGACCGCTTCCGGAGCCCGCTCTCACCGCCCTGGCCCCTCAAGACGCCAGCTGCCCGCCTCATGCATGCATAGAAAGTAGTACTCCTTATGTGGAGGAGAGAGAGGCATTGACAAAGTCAAGAAGTGGGCTTTTCAAGAGCCCGTCTCTACACGTGCTCCTAGGTATAAAAAAATCTATCTATCTATCTATATCTATCTATCTATCTATCTATATCTATATATATATATATATATATATATATATATATATATACATATACTAATTACAGACTCCCAACTAATTACCACGTTAATTAGAAATTAAGAGCCGTACATCTTTGATGGGACCAAATTATTACGGTGGAGATCAACCCGTATAATCTGGAGCAAACAAACTTATATTCAACAACCGTGAGAAACAACTCCCTCAAAAGATTTGTTGCACAAATGCACCTAACCATCCTCGAGAAACCCTAGCGCTGCTCCATGCCATCCTCCAAACCTACTGAACGGCCTTGAGGCAGACGCGCAGCTGGAATCAGACGACCTCGCACGCGGGACTGCACGCCGGGGTGTCCCAGCCTAAGATAACATGGCTGCACGATGCGGACGTTGGATTGGACAGCCTCCAACCAGGGAACTTCCGGCGCGGCTGCACGACGCCGGCTCAGGTGTACGTACAAGGTAGGCTTGATTCTGCCTGGACACATAAATACACGATTAGGCACTGGAGGCATGCGGCTGGATCGATTTGGTCAAGACGAGCTAGCTTTTCAATGAGCGGAAAACACACGGGCATACTACAGCCTGGGCTAATCAGTTTTCTCAGTCAGCCGGGCTGATGCTTTTGTCCAGAAGCAAAACGCATCATTGCCAACATGTGGGGGGACTGAGATGTTGGGCTGCATGCCGGCGGCGGCCAGAGGTGCCAGCAGCGACGAGACTATGGCCATGCCGTCAGACATATTTGCATTGCACTGCAAGCGGCGGTGCAAATTCAGAATAAGTTTTTTTTTCTTTGCACCTTATTTTCCTTTTTGTTGCCTTCATTGTCATGGAAAAATTGTGAATTGTATGTATAGGATAGATTTTACAATATGATGGAAAAGAATTACTTTCAGATAGGCTACCACATGGATAACAACATGAACAGTGTGGCTCTGTTATAATATATTTTTAATGCCTGGATATTTTTTCATATGCTTTCTAGGTGCAACATAGTTGAACCTCTTAGTGCACAAGGAGATTTATAGGATGGAGCTGCTTTGAGAAAGTAGGTTTAAGACGATGTTTTGATGTTACTAAAATATTGCTAAAAGTAATAATTACCCTACAATTTCGTAGGCTAGGATCACGACGGGTGATTCTTTGTGTCCCTTCAAACAAATGTGGTATCTTTGCGAGTTGCATCGCGGTTTTAACAAACAAATAAATTATAATTCTGGAAGATAATCCTAAAAATTTCTTAAAGTCATTCATTATATGCATATAATTTAGAACGTAAGATACCATTATATAACTAGCCCCTGCGGTGCCCAGGTTGTGACGAAATAATTACCATGTTAATTAGAAAATAAGAGCCTTTAATTTGGTGGGACCAGAGTAATTACGGTGCGGATGAATCCATATTAGATTGCCATGTTTAGATTATTTTTTCGTGCATGAAACGAATAGTATTCCATACAAACTCTTATTCTATGAAGACTTTTCTTTACGGTCAAGCCTAGCCATCCTAGACATCATCAATTGATAGAGGAAAATTGACGCTAGGGTTCCATCGCCAATGACTCCTATGCATATTACCATGACCTATTTTCAACCATAACCTAGCTAGCCTTCATGTGTACCCTCAACAATTGCGCCTATTCTGTAGGCTTGATAAATACCCACCGGTTTTGGTTGGCGATTACCAATATTACAGTGCCCAATGGCCTAATCAAGGCGGTAATCACCTCGACGGCTCAGCCAAGTACTTTGCAGCGAAATGGACGTATGTGCGAGGCAAGCTCAATTACTGCCAAGCCAATCTGTGTTGCAAGGAGATGATTCTCAATTGTCTGCGAACACATACGATAGAGTATGCCCACGTAAAGAAGCTAGCAGCCTGCTGGATTAACGAACTATACGCTCACGTAAAGAAGCTAGCAGGCTGCTAGATTGATTCTGCTTGGAGACGCAAGCACACAGTTTTAATAGCTTCGATCTGTTCCGACGAAAAACATATGATTACTTGTGGCGTGTGGCTGGATCAGGCAAGTGCGTACATGCATGCAGTCTAGATATGGACAAAAGGAACTAAGTCGATTGGACGACTGCGAGCGTACTTCTGATGGAATGTAATCGTCTATGAGCGAGTATGATTGGGCCTGCGCCAAAAATAAATGACTGAATTTTTTTCATGCTCCAGTTTTCTGCGTGCTTCTTTTGTACGACAGTGTTAAGATTCTGTAATTTGGAAGTTTATTGTGATCAGCGTTAGAATAATGGATACCCTCAATCATGCGAGTGCTCGGCCTTCTGGAGGTTTGCTTTATTACATCAATCTTCTTTTTTTTGAGGGAATTACATCAATTTTCTGAAATTTGCTTCTAGAGTGCATGTGCATGTATATCGTGCATAAATACTTTGGATATATTCCTTTTCGGGCGAGGGGATTATTTGCTTTTGGCTTCTATGTACGTAAAAAACAAGGACGCCTGAAGCCGTTTCCTAGGAATGTGCGCTGATTAATTATCAATTTATTTGAAGATGAGTCTAAACTCAATAATAGGTTGACACATTTTTGGGGAACAAGAAACGCAACTTTCCCACAACAAAAGCACTAATTTTTTGGCATCTTCAAAAGCACTCTTAGAGCATGGTTAATAATGTAGCCGGCTGTTGGATTTAAGGAGATGCCACCTCACTTAAAGCCTCCATAAAAATTACTCATATAATAAGTTGGCTCTTAGATATGCTATAAGGTTGGCTCTAAGCATTTAATATTTGCATAAGCAATGTATATGATTGGAAGAGAGTTGCATGCATACTACTTTTTCTTGAACCATGTGCTATAGCCGGGCTGTAGAATAAGAGCCCGCTTCACTCTCTCTCCTCTATTCTCATTCTTCCAAGTAGGATTTTAATGACATGGGAAGTCTTATAGCCTGCTAACTAGGCCTTATTAGACTTGCTCTTATGATGTTTCCTTTAAATTGCAAACGCAACGTTCCCAACAAATGAAACTTTCATATTCTTTCATTTTTATCATCAATTGAACTATTGTAGCCTTTGAGGGATTTCACCTGTGGTTAATTATGTCTATAGGGGTTCATTAATGATGTAAATCATTTTTTCCTACTTCTACCGGCTCCAATTTGTCTTATTTTGTTGACAAAGGACAATATTGCTGCTAGATGTTTGACCAATCATGGCGTGTTTTCATCAAGTTTTCATAAGGTATTCATTTTGTAGTTGTACTTCTTTTATCAAGACGTATATCTTCTGCTCTTTAGTGAAGTACTAAGAGTAAAATTTACTAATTATTAGATCAATATGAATTTATAGAACTAACTATTTTGTTCACTTATTTATTCATATTTGAAACTGTTAGGTATATTTCAAGTATTGTTTTCCTTGGGGATATAAGCACATATATAAAATTATAAACTTTATAAATACATTCTTAGGAGAAGTTGAAAGAAAGGCTAATTAGTTATGAATTGGGAAAAATAATATTTTAAGTAAAATGTTTAACGAGATTTTTGACATACATAGGCACAATCAACAAATTTTTACTTTCATATTTAGTAATTAGAAAATAAATGTTCATAGAGCATTTTTAACTGATGTTATTACGAAACTGATTTTCGTGAAGATTCTAAGTTACAATATATTACTACTATCACTCAACCATTTGATAACTTCCATATATTAATAGTCAGAGTTAGATATTTTACATGCATATTTTATTGGTGCCGTCCATTTAATACAAGATGTCACATAAAAATACTACTGTTCTACAGTTCGAGTCTTGAAATTGCATTACATATTTTTGGAAATATTAGCATAAATGGAAAATAATTTAGGTGAATAAAATCAACTTGCTCCAGTACTCGGTATTTCTGTTTCTGTAACATATTTTAAACGGTTACATGTATTAGGTCGCATCTCATGTATAAGAAAATAATTTAGGGACACCATATATATAAGAAAATAAGCAGTATATTCAGCGCCTGTACATCCTTCCCAATTGGGACCAAAGACATATTATTAGGGAAATTGTTCACGCATCTTTCCTTCTTTTGCTTTATACCCATGTAATGAACTTTGGAGCAATATATTATGATACTATGTTAGCACAACACATACCAGCTTGGTGGCATTAGATGATGTTTTCATCTAACTCATATAAATACATTCTTTTGTAAATCAATAGGTTTTTAGCGAATAAATCAATGTGTTTCATAACATATACGCTTCACAAACATCATAAGCAATCTATCATACCAGAAAACTATATTTGTTCATAATATAGAATGAAACAAAATATTAACCAGCTGCCCGTGCAAATGCACGGGTTGACGACTAGTAATTCTAAAAAAGGCATAAAAACAATTGTGTCTTAAAAAAAGAAAGGTAAAAAACATTTGAGAGGAAATAGATAGAGAGAAAGTGAGAAAAAGCTGTAACCTGGGCATTACATGAGGAAGGAGGGAGTGGTGCACATGCCAAGTTCACATGGCTGCCGTGTTTCACACTCCTCCATCGTAACAGTGGAGACAATAGCTTTCATCAAAAATAAACAATGAATACTCATTGCTCGTCCTCTACATCGGAAAGAATACTTTCATTCGCCGACATGTGGGACGTCGACCATCCTGGTCCACCTGCCATGCACAAAATTATCCTGGTCTACCCCGGTCGTATCGCAGGCCCAACCTTTCCCACTGTAAGTTGTTCGGACGAAGGAACCATCATGACTTCGTTGAATTCTGCTTCTTCAAGAAAACTTACTAGACCCGCAATACTGCTACCACACGCGAAGACTGGACGACACTGTACCACGTCATATCACTGAAACCCACTAGGCCAAACTAGCCCGCCTAGGTCATCTATTTTGGAACGGAGGGAGTACGTCTCTGCACTGCTATGATTTTGTGTTGCACATCATATCACTGAAACCCACTAGGCCAAACTAGCCCGCCTAGGTCATCGATCGCTAAGCCTACAATTTTAGGAGCTAGGGCTATTGGTCGATCAACGAGGGATAAGTATAAGCGTACCACGAGCTCATCAGCCCCAACATTTCTCTTTGGTGAGTGTTTTGCAAGTACTATAGCTCGCACAATAGCTAGCCTACTAACACCAAGAATCATCAAACAAGCCCTGCTGATATGATAAACAGTTCAAACTTACATCTAATCACGCCATATATTACATCAAAAGCTGGTGAGGATACATCTGTTTCCATAACTCGGAGAGGGTTCACATGATTCATCGCATGATTCACTATCAAACAAAAGTAGCAAGATCCGCCCACACAAGACAGTGCACTACCCTAAGATGGTTTGATAACACGCATCGTTCTGGTAATTAAACACATGGCAATGCAAACTACGCTGAAGGATTAGCGCGACCAACTATTTCTTGTCATCGATCTCTCGGGCAATGACCATAGCACGGACAATGGCATGGGAATCGATTTCTGGGGCGATGTCTGCAGGACTGACCGCGACATCGAAATCGATCTCTGGGGCGATGTCCACAGGATGGACAACGGCATCGGAATCGATCTCTGGGGCGATGCCAACAGGACGGGCCACGACATCGGAATCATCAAGGATGTCCACTGGCACCTGCACAACCCTAACATATTAGCAAGTACATTGCAAATAATCAAAAACCACAACTATGGTAATAAGCCATTATTTTTTACCTTGTGCAGCTCACCGGGGGATCTCGTCCCTCCGGGGGCCATCTCCTCGTCCTCGATGGGGGCCATCACCTTGCCAGGGGAATACTGCTTCTCAACGGTGACTATCTCCTCAAACTCGGTCTTGAGCCTCACATAGGTGGCAATCAGAGTTCCTGGGGTAGGCACGGTGGGGCCCTTGCTGTTCTTCCAACTTTCTTTGAGGAGTTCGTCCGCCAACGTCCTCAACTCTTGGGCCAGTGCTTGTTTCTTGGAGTTCTTCATCTCCATGGGTTGGCACGCCAACATGGTCAACTCGTTGGTCGGTGCTCGCTTCTTGGAGATTGCTGTCTCCAGTGGGTTGTCCGCCGGCAACTCTTTGCCTAGTGCTCCAGGATCCATCAATGAACTGACAAACAAAAAGCAATCAAAAGGAAGCCACAATCGCAATGAAAACGGGAAAAGAATAGGATGTGAGAATCGGTCGGTGCTTCGCAAAAAGAAGATTCTTGGAATGAAAATATAGCAGCATAACTGATTTGCCCGCCTTTCCTTCGTCGGTACAGAAGAAAAATGGCAGAAGTGAGTAGCCTATAGTGAGGTTTTCTTCAAGAAAGGGAAGAAATGGCTTGAACGAGCGTTCCAGTGAAATGATGGTTGCTTCGTCCAGTCCAACTTGGAGGCCACCTTACCACTGCTGGTAAAGGTGTGGGTTTTGTGATATGATGGGTCATGACGGCCACACAGGGGTGACAGGTGAGTCTCGACTGTAGCACCTCGCTGTGATTTGGTGGATGGCACGCGGGCCCGGATGCTTTGAAATGTCCCGCATGTAGATAGAGCGGCTAGTCATATAGGAGTGCTCAATATTGTGCACCGCGACCAAGGCGGAGAGGAAAACGAGAGAACTACGTAATTAATGCATGAGTTTAATTAGGGTAGTTTTGTAAAGTATGAGATACATTCCTCCAATCACAAAATGCCTTGGTTCATGAGATTTGAGATTTGAGCCCTATAAACCGGAAGGGAGGGAGTACTGCACACGGTGTAGTCTAGTCACTTGTTGAAATCTCTAGAAAGGCAAATACTCCTTTCCGGTTTACAGGGCTATAATACTCACTCCATCTAGGTGTGTAGGTCATCTTACGAAAACCAAATAGTCCCAAAACACTTAGGCGCGGTGCATTAACTTCTACCTTGTTTCTTGTTTCTTTACATATCAACCAATAAGAGATGAGAGGTGTGCATGCTTTTAATGACTTGTAATGGCTAGTTCATTGCATGCAATGCTATTAATTAGCAAATAAACATTGGTGACCCCAGGAGGAAACGGTGCTAAGCGTGTGGATCTATGCAGAATGAGTATCAACCAATGGATAATGGAGTTTAATTGTTAAACAATAGCAATTTTGTCTCATGCAAGAGCCTAGCTAGTACTCCAAGGAACCGCACCACGCGAGCGTTCGCAACTGCCACGTTCGGGTTGCGCTTGGCTCTTCGCGTCTTTGAGAAGATGAACAATAATGATGTTACTCCTACTTCTACAGTATCGAATCCACTGCTGCATGTCCGTCCACCTCGTGCGGGAGGGATAGCGAAAGCTTCAAGTTACTGCTCCTGCCTTTGCGTCTATGACAGGTGGGCCCAACAGGTGGTTGGCCCTCCTATCATGCAACCAAAGGCAGGTGCAGTTAAGGCACTGGAGCTCAGTCCGCGAGGGAGAGGGCGTTGTAGTAATCAAATTTCTCAGTCTTGTACGAGTTGACGAAGATAGGGCTTGCTTGCTTGCTAGGGTTGCTTGCTAGGATTGCTCACTACGTATGTATAGGCTAGAGCCTCTGCGCTTGCTTGCTAGGGTTGCTCTATTCACACACTCTCATCCTCTCCAGATTTAAACATGATAGGGGAAGTAACAGTGTCTTTCTCCCTTCAAAAAACACTGGCTTTCTATCCTCACCGCTGGTTACAGATTCGGACGTATCCCCCTCCGCCGGTGAAGGGGAGGAGGGGCATCGTTTAGGCTGTCGTCGAGAGGGAGGGAGGAGACCCACTGCTGGCCGCACCGTTATCTCTGGCCGAGCACCAGCGCGGGAGGTCCTCCGATCCCTTCGTCGTTGCCTATGGGCGGATCCGGCCTCCCGCCGCCCACCTATCCACATCCCAACGACCTTCAGGTATATCTTCATTCGAAACCGCCTTAGCTCTACTTCCCCAGCTCGCTACGTCGCTGCATGTGCATCATTTTCTACCTCTCAGCCCCTCTCGATCGGATGGTTCAACATCACATATTTTTTTCTTCTATTGTTAGAGGTAAAGCTACTTCATGGAGTCGAATCTTGTACTACTTGGTTCAAACAAGAAATAAAGTGGGGGTGGGGGAATTTAGTATGTACATCGGACTTGGTACAAACAGGAAGGAAAGGAGGTGAAAGTAGTACAGACTGGTCATCCAACCGGTCTCTTGGTCGAAAAGGGAAATATAGGGGTAACGCTGTACACAGTGGTATGACTAGGACTAGATTTGCTATCCACACATAGGAGTAGGCGGCTAGAGTGAACAAAAATGGGATCAACCCAGATATGTTTCTTGGATGTTTGTTTCTCGGGGCAACAAACTATGAATCACCACTTTATGCCCCTATTTACGTACATGGTGCTGGACTGCTGGTGCACCCACTGTCCCATGCCCTTATACCAAATATTTAGGCTTCGTTCGGAATAAATGGGCAGAAAACATAGTTATTGATGAAAATAGAGGAATTGGAAAGGAATGTAGGTATAAATCTATGGAACGGCGAACTAGAGGAAACTCTCAAGAGAATGTGTTCGGATGGACTACGAAATGTAGAGATTTGTTTTTTAGAGTATCATGCTTGGCAGTATGAGATGCTATTTGTTTATTCAGCTGCATAGTGACTACTCTTGGCCTCACCTCACGTACCACACATAGGTGATTTTTTTATTCTGGCAACACAACACAGCAACCTGTCTAACGCATGGCAGTGAACGCCTGCCTCGGCCTTCCGCCCAAAAAATGAGCAGCGCGTGGATGTTTCTAATCCTATGGAATCAGTACTACCAGACCAGCTTTCTTATGAAACACTATTCACCTTTCCCGTGTTCTGAATGGTTGGAAGGGAAAGAATACCGTAGGAATTGTGTTCCTACGAAAATCCTGCACCAAACCTGTGAATCGAACGCAGCCTTAGTTGTTCTTAATCTAATGTCCCTGGTAAAAATGAAGCCATGCCACTGTTATAAGCCATGACAAGTTTAGCCAAATGTTTTTGCCTGTAATTTTTTGAGACTCTGACTGTTTCCTCTGTCCCTTTTGTGCAAACAGGGATAGCCAATTCACCTGGTTGCTATTGTGACCTTTTGGTGCACTTCACAAAACTCTTCTTAAAAGAAGTGACTTTTGTGTTGTTTAACTGGAATGTCAGAATGGAACGGTTGGTTCATTTTGGTGGAACTGCACAAAGGGAGATCTGTGTTCCAATCCTCGTCATCCATATTGGCGCCATAACCTTCCTTTAGGTAAGAATGATATTTAATGCATGTGTTCATCTCTATTTTCCGACTGCCATGAGAAAATAATGCTGTTTTTTACTAGTACACTTGTACTCCCTCACTAACAAAACCAATTCTGAATTAGAAGGCCAATCATGTACTTGGTTTCACCAACTGGTGAGGAGAAAGAGAAACAGAGCATGAAGAGGAAGAAGAAGCAGAATAAACAGTGCCAAGGCGATCTTGCTGAAGCCAGAGGCCTCAGTCGAGGCCATTCAACGGCTCCGGCAATGACTACCTTACATGTGAGACGATCCTCCAGGGAGCCCTTCCACTTCTGCTGTCTCACTTAATTAATTAGGAGTACTTAAGTACCACTAATTTATTACTGCCTAGTTTTCCTATTGGAGTTAAACAAATCTTTAGTAGGACCCTATGCTAAATCATGTACGTGTGTATGTTTGTCTATGGAGGTGAATCATGTGGTGGCAGGGAGGGAATATTATTAGTGTCATGACATAATAGTGCTATTGTTTTGCATGTCAATTTATTGCCATTGGTTCAATGAGGCAATGTTTTGCGTATTGTCCATCATGAATTTGATGCTACTGGTTGAGTAATATGCTAAGGTCTTCATATCCTTTCTCACTAAGCTAATGAAGGTTTCACCTTGTTCCTACTTGTGCAAACAAGGATCATGTTGTGCCAATGATACATTAAATGGAACTACACAAGACAATACAATGAACTATATCCCAGCCAGTGCTTTAACTCTGCTGGAAGTTCTTGATAATCTTTCAATATAATCTCAGCACTGGTAAACAAGAGTGATTTCAACCATACATTTGAAGTGCACAAAAATATATACTATTGTGTGATTCCAGTGAGTGCTTTATCATCTCTTATGGGACTACATGAATAAGCTTTTTTTCTCAGGTTGGTATGGGCCTAAGGCCTTCATCCATATTAGTTTGCTGTCATCTCTATTTGTATCGTGCTACTGTCATGAGAAACTCCTTTATCTTTGCACGTTAAAGTTTTGCAACCTATGATAAATGGCAATGCTTTGAGTGTTGAGTTGAGCTAATTGGCACTGATTAAATAAACTAATACCTCTCTTTAAGCAAGACTACTATGTTGCTAACTTTACCCATTAAGATAATGAGGGTGCTTCTATTTGTTAGTGTATGTTTCATAAACTAGTCCCACTATTACAGTAATCTCACTCTCTCAATATATGTGCCAACAGGGATGCTCGATTTTGGTGGAACTGCACAAAAACTTTGGGTGCTTCATTGCCTCGACAGCTTCCGTCCTTTCCTGTCAGTCGCTAAACTCCGCATGCTTTCTTCCTTTGCTGTCAGTCGCTTGGCTTATCTCAGCTTCCAGTCAAAGGAAATAGTAATTGATATGCTACCTCACACAGGTTGGTACTGGTCTTTATCTTGATTATTGTGCCTGTCATATGTATTGGTAATTTGGTATTGTGCTACTGTTTGCCGATTTCATAAAGGAGTAATTTGGAGCCTGAACTCGCGGGAAAATCATTACATCGGGTGATTTCAGTAGAACTGCACAAAATGATCAGATGGACAGGTACTTATGCTGCTGCTATGTACTCCAAAGTTTACTCAGACAAGCATCGATGTTGACAAGAAGTGCCTATATTCATTCGAGTATCAACCAGCGTCAACCAATTGTCAAACTCCAAGTGTTAGGAGAGTGAACACCAAAAATATTGCTTGGTGCATAGCCCAGAAAAATGCAGTCCAGTCTTTGGTCCCAACTTGTGCCTTTTGGTTATCAACACATATGGTAGCGAACTATATGGCACGGAGTCTAAAGATTCCAGACAAGTTGGTTGACGCGTATATTCATCTGGCACTTAATCAGTCTGCACGCCAAGGATGCTCCATTTCAGTTGAACTGCACAAAAAATTTGGGTGGTTCATTTTCTCAACCGCCTCCTTTCTCGTCTTCAATGTAGAATTTTGGCGAGATACAGGACCAAGATGAGCCAGTAAACTAGTTGGATGAAAGTAGTGGCCAAGTTGCTCACATCTCCCTCGGCACGAGGCCACTATTTGAGAATAAACCTACAAGCAAAGTTCAGATTGTCTGTGCTGCCTCTTATGTACTCGAAAGTTTACTCATACAAGAACTAATTTTAGCAAGAAGTACCTCCGATTGAACACCATTTACCAGTCTGTACCCTAGGTAATTAAAGTTCATCCATGGATCATATTGGTTGTGATCTCAATCATTTGGATGCATAAACATACTAAACATGTGTATATCTGAATCTTTTTGTAAATTATGTATGAATATTGTCATGTGATCTATCAATCATTTGGATGCATAGGTATGAAGGAAATATGCCCTAGAGGCAATAATAAAGTTATTATTTATTTCCTTATATCATGATAAATGTTTATTATTCATGCTAGAATTGTATTAACCAGGAACATAATACATGCGTGAATACACAGACAAATAGAGTGTCACTAGTATGCCTCTACTTGATTAGCTCGTTGATCAAAGATGGTTATGTTTCCTAACCATAGACAAAGAGTTGTCATTTGATTAATGGGATCACATCATTAGGAGAATGATGTGATTGACATGACCCATTTCGTTCGCTTAACACACGATCGTTTAGTATGTTGCTATTGCTTTCTTCATGACTTATACATGTTCCTATGACTATGAGATTATGCAACTCCCGTTTACCGAAGGAACACTTTATGTGCTACCAAACGTCACAACGTAACTGGGTGATTATAAAGGAGCTCTACATGTGTCTCCGAAGGTACATGTTGGGTTGGCGTATTTCGAGATTAGGATTTGTCACTTCGATTGTCGGAGAGGTATCTCTGGGCCCACTCGGTAATGCACATCACTATAAGCCTTGCAAGCATTGCAACTAATGAGTTAGTTGCGGGATGATGTGTTACAGAACGAGTAAAGAGACTTGCCGGTAATGAGATTGAACTAGGTATTGAGATACCGATGATCGAATCTTGGGTAAGTAACATACCGATGACAAAGGGAACAACGTATGTTGTTATGCGTTTGACCGATAAAGATCTTCGTAGACTATGTAGGAGCCAATATGAGCATCCAGGTTCCGCTATTGGTTATTGACCGGAGACGTGTCTCGGTCATGTCTATGTAGTTCTCGAACCCGTAGGGTCTGCACGCTTAAAGTTCGATGACGGTTATATTATGAGTTTATGTGTTTTGATGTACCGAAGGAGTTCGGAATCCCGGATGAGACCGGGGTCATGACGAGGGTCTTGAAATGGTCGAGACGTAAAGATCGATATATTGGACGACTATATTCGGACATCGGAAAGGTTCCGAGTGATTCGGGTATTTTCGGGAGTACCGGGGAGTTACGGGAATTCGTATTGGGCCTTAATGGGCCATACGGGAAAGGAGAGAAAGGCCTCAAAGGGTGGCCACACCCCTCCCCATCGGTTGGTCCAAATTGGATTCGGGAGGGGGCGCCCCCTTCCTTCCTTCCTTCTCCTTTTCCCTTCCCATTCCTTCCCTCCTAATCCTACTACTTGGAAGGGCTCCTAGTTCTACTAGGAAAGGGGGAATCCTACTCCCGGTGGGAGTAGGACTCCCCTAGGGCGCGCCATAGAGAGGGCCGGCCCTCCCCCTCCTCCACTCCTTTATATACGGGGGCATGGGGCACCCCAAAGACACAACAATTGATCTCTTGATCTCTTAGCCGTGTGCGGTGCCCCCTTCCACCATAATCCACCTCGATCATATCGTAGCGATGCTTAGGCGAAGCCCTGCGACGGTAGAACATCATCATCGTCACCACGTCGTCGTGCTGAAGGAACTCTCCCATGAAACTCTACTGGATTGGAGTTCGCGGGACATCATCGAGCTGAACGTGTGCTGAACTCGGAGGTGTCGTGCGTTCGGTACTTGGATCGGTCGAATCGTGAAGACGTACGACTACATCAACCGCGTTGTGCTAACACTTCCACTTTCGGTCTATGAGGGTACATAGAAAACACTCTCCCCTCTCGTTGTTATGCATCACCATGATCTTGCGTGTGCGTAGGAATTTTTTTGAAATTACTACGTTCCCCAACAGTGGCATCCGAGCCTGGTTTTATGCGTTGATGTAATATGCACGAGTAGAACACAAGTGAGTTGTGGGCGATATAACTCATACTGCTTACCAGCATGTCACACTTTGGTTCGGCGGTATTGTTGGATGAAGCGGCCCGGACCGACATTACGCGTATGCTTACGCGCGACTGGTTCTACCGACGTGCTTTGCACACAGGTGGCTGGTGTTGGAAATATGCCCTAGAGGCAATAATAAAATGATTATTATTATATTTCCTTGTTCATGATAATTGTCTATTATTCATGCTATAATTGTGTTATCCGGGTGTGAGAATGCATGGGTGTTAGAATCATTACTGTGTAATCTAGATTATTGACTCTAGTGCAAGTGGGAGACTGAAGGAAATATGACCTAGAGGCAATAATAATGTTATTCTTTTATTTCCTTATATCATGATAAATGTTTATTATTCATGCTAGAATTGTATTATCCGAAAACATAATACTTGTGTGAATACATAGACAAACTAAACGTCACTAGTATGCCTCTACTTGACTAGCTCGTTAATCAAAGATGGTTATGTTTCCTAACCATAGACATGTGTTGTCATTTGATTAACGGGATCACATTATTAGGAGAATGATGTGATTGACATGACCCATTCCATTAGCTTAGCACCCGATCGTTTAGTATATTGCTATTGCTTTCTTCATGACTTATACATGTTCCTATAACTATGAGATTATGCAACTCCCGTTTGTCGGAGGAACACTTTGTGTGCTACCAAACATCACAATGTAACTGGGTGATTATAAAGGAGCTCTACAGGTGTCTCCAAAGGTAAATGTTGGGTTGGCGTATTTCGAGATTAGGATTTGTCACTCCGATTGTCGGAGAGGTATCTCTAGGCCCTCTCGGTAATGCACATCACATAAGCCTTGCAAGCATTGCAACTAATGAGTTAGTTGCGAGATGATGTATTACGAAACGAGTAAAGAGACTTGCTGGTAACGATATTGAACTAGGTATTGAGATACCGACGATCGAATCTCGGGCAAGTAACATACCGATGACAAAGGGAACAACGTATGTTGTTATGCGTTCTGACTGATAAAGATCTTCGTAGAATATGTGGGAGCCAATATGAGCATCCAGGTTCCGCTATTGGTTATTGACCGGAGACATGTCTTGGTCATGTCTACATTGTTCTCGAACCCGTAGGGTCCGCACGCTTAAGGTTTCGATGATAGTTATATTATGAGTTGATGAGTTTTGATGTACCAAAGTTAGTTCAGAGTCCCGGATGTGACCACAGACATGACGAGGAGTCTCAAAATGGTCGAGACATAAACATTGATATATTGGACGGCTATATTCGGACACCGGAAGTGTTCCGGATGATTTCGGAGAAAACCGAAGTGCCGGAGGGTTACCAGAACCCCCCCGGGAGAAGTAATGGGCCTTATGGGCCCTAGTGGAGAGAGAGAGAGGGGCGGCCAGGGTGGGCCGCGCGCCCCCTCCCCCTCTGGTCTGAATTGGACTAGGAGAGGGGGGGGGCGGCGCCCCCCTTTCCTTCTCCCTCTCCCCCTTTCCTTTCACCCTCTAGTAGGAGTAGGAAAGAGGGGAGTCCTACTCCTACTAGGAGGAGGACTCCTCATCCTTGGCGCGCCCTAGGGCCGGCCGGCATCCTCCCCTTGCTCCTTTATATACGGGGGCAGGGGGCACCCCTAGACACACAAGTTGATCCACGTGATCGTTTTCTTAGCCGTGTGCGGTGCCCCCTTCCACCATACTCCTCGATAATATTGTAGCGGTGCTTAGGCGAAGCCCTGCGACGGTAGAACATCAAGATCGTCACCACGCCGTCATGGTGACGGAACTCTTCCCCGACACTTTGCTGGATTGGAGTCCTGGGATCGTCATCGAGCTGAACGTGTGCTAAAACTCGGAGGTGCCATAGTTTCGGTGCTTGATCGGTCGGGCCGTGAAGACGTACGATTACATCAACTGCGTTGTCATAATGCTTCCGCTATCGGTCTACGAGGGTACGTAGATCACACTCTCCCCTCTCGTTGCTATGCATCACCATGATCTTGCGTGTGCGTAGGATTTTTTTTGAAATTACTACGTTCCCCAACAGTGGCATCCGAGCCTAGGTTTTATGTGTTGATGTTATATGCACGAGTAGAACACAAGTGCGTTGTGGGCGATATAAGTCATACTGGTTACCAGCATGTCATACTTTGGTTCGGCGGTATTGTTGGATGAAGCGGCCCGGACCGACATTACGCGTACGCTTACGCGAGACTGGTTCTACCGACGTGCTTTGCACACAGGTGGCTGGCGGGTGTCAGTTTCTCCAACTTTATTTGAACTGAGTGTGGCTACGCCCGGTCCTTGCAAAGGTTAAAATAGCACCAACTTGACAAACTATCGTTGTGGTTTTGGTGCGTAGGTAAGATTGGTTCTTGCTTAAGCCCGTAGAAGCCACGTAAAACTTGCAACAACAAAGTAGAAGACGTCTAACTTGTTTTTGCAGGGCATGTTGTGATGTGATATGGTCAAGACATGATGCTATTTTTTATTGTATGAGATGATCATGTTTTGTAACCGAGTTATCGGCAACTGGCAGGAGCCATATGGTTGTCTCTTTATTGTATGCAATGCAATTACGTTGTAATGCTTTACTTTATCACTAAGCGGTAGCAATAGTCGTGGAAGCATAAGATTGGCGAGATGACAACGATGCTACGATGATGATCAAGGTGTCACGCCGGTGACAATGGTGATCATGACGGTGCTTCGAAGATGGAGATCACAAGCACAAGATGATGATGGCCATATCATATCACTTATATTGATTGCATGTGATGTTTATCTTTTATGCATCTTATCTTGCTTTGTTTGAAGGTAGCATTTTAAGATGATCTCTCACTAATTATCAAGAAGTGTTCTCCCTGAGTATGCACCATTGCGAAAGTTCTTCGTGCTGAGACACCACGTGATGATCGGGTGTGATAGGCTCTACGTTCAAATACAACGGGTGCAAAACAGTTGCACACGCAGAATACTCAGGTTATACTTGATGAGCCAAGCATATACAGATATGGCCTCAGAACACGGAGACCGAAAGGTCGAGCTTGAATCATATAGTAGATATGATCAACATAGTGATGTTAACCAATGAAACTACTCCATCTCATGTGATGATCGGACATGGTTTAGTTGATTTGGATCACGTAATCACTTAGAAGATTAGAGGGATGTCTATCTAAGTGGGAGTTCTTTAGTAATATGATTAATTGAACTTAAATTTATCATGAACTTAGTACCTGATAGTATCTTGCTTGTTTATGTTTGATTGTAGATAGATGGCCCGTGCTGTTGTTCCGTTGAATTTTAATGCATTCCTTGAGAAAGCAAAGTTGAAAGATGATGGTAGCAATTACACGGACTGGGTTCGTAACTTGAGGATTATCCTCATTGCTGCACAGAAGAATTATGTGCTGGAAGCACCGTTGGGTGCCAGGCCTACTGCTGGAGCAACACCAGATGTTATGAACATCTGGCAGAGCAAATCTAATGACTACTCGATAGTTCAGTGTGCCATGCTTTACGGCTTAGAATCGGGACTTCAACGACATTTTGAACGTCATGGAGCATATGAGATGTTCCAGGAGTTGAAGTTAATATTTCAAGCAAATGCCCGGATTGAGAGATATGAAGTCTCCAATAAGTTCTATAGCTGCAAGATGGAGGAGAACAGTTCTGTCAGTGAGCATATACTCAAAATGTCTGGGTATAATAATCACTTGATTCAATTGGGAGTTAATCTTCCAGATGATTGCATCATTGACAGAATTCTCCCATCACTGCCACCTAGCTAAAGAGCTTCGTGATGAACTATAATATGCAAGGGATGAATAAAACTATTCCCGAGCTCTTCGCAATGCTGAAAGCTGCGGAGGTAGAAATCAAGAAGGAGCATCAAGTGTTGATGGTCAACAAGACCAATAGTTTCAAGAAAAAGGGCAAAGGGAAGAAGAAGGGGAACTTCAAAAAGAACAGCAAGCAAGTTGTTGCTCAAGAGAAGAAACCCAAATCTGGACCTAAGCCTGAAACTGAGTGCTTCTACTGCAAGCAGACTGGTCACTAGAAGCAGAACTGCCCCAAGTATTTGGCGGATAAGAAGGATGGCAAGGTGAACAACGGTATATGTGATATACATGTTATTGATGTGTACCTTACTAATGCTCGCAGTAGCACCTGGGTATTTGATACTGGTTCTGTTGCTAACATTTGCAACTCGAAACAGGGACTAAGGATTAAGCGAAGATTGGCTAAGGACGAGGTGACGATGCACGTGGGAAATGGTTCCAAAGTCGATGTGATCGCGGTCGGCACGCTACCTCTACATCTACCTTCGGGATTAGTATTAGACCTAAATAATTGTTATTTGGTGCCAGCGTTGAGCATGAACATTATATCTGGATCTTGTTTGATGCGAGACGGTTATTCATTTAAATCAGAGAATAATGGTTGTTCTATTTATATGAGTAATATCTTTTATGGTCATGCACCCATAAAGAATGGTCTATTCTTATTAAATCTCGATAGTAGTGACACACATATTCATAATGTTGAAGCCAAAAGATGCAGAGTTGATAATGATAGTGCAACTTATTTGTGTCACTGCCGTTTAGGTCATATCGGTATAAAGCGCATGAAGAAACTCCATATTGATGGACTTCTGGAACCACTTGATTATGAATCACTTGGTACTTGCGAACTGTGCCTTATGGGTAAGATGACAAAAACACCGTTCTCCGGTACTATGGAGAGAGCAACAGATTTGTTGGAAATCATACATACAGATGTATGTGGTCCGATGAATTATGAGGCTCGTGGCGGATATCGTTATTTTCTCACTTTCACAGATGACTTAAGCAGATATGGGTATATCTACTTAATGAAACATAAGTCTGAAACATTTGAAAAGTTCAAAGAATTTTGGAGTGAAGTTGAAAATCATCGTAACAAGAAAATAAAATTCCTACGATCTGATCATGGAGGAGAATATTTGAGTTATGAGTTTGGTGTACATTTGAAACAATGCGGAATAGTTTCGCAACTCGCGCCACCCGGAACACCACAGTGTAATGGTGTGTCCGAATGTCGTATCGTACTTTACTAGATATGGTGCGATCTATGATGTCTCTTACTGATTTACCGCTATCGTTTTGGGGTTATGCTCTAGAGACAGCCGCATTCACGTTAAATAGGGCACCATCAAAATCCGTTGAGACGACGCCTTATGAACTATGGTTTGGCAAGAAACCAAAGTTGTCGTTTCTGAAAGTTTGGGGCTGCAATGCTTATGTGAAAAAGCTTCAACCTGATAAGCTCGAACCCAAATTGGAGAAATGTGTCTTCATAGGATATCCAAAGGAAACTATTGGATACACCTTCTATCACAGATCCGAAGGCAAGACTTCTGTTGCTAAATTCGGAAACTTTCTAGAGAAGGAGTTTCTCTCGAAAGAAGTGAGTGGGAGGAAAGTAGAACTTGATGAGGTAACTGTACCTGCTCCCTTATTGGAAAGTAGTACATCACAGAAACCAGTTTCTGTGACACCTACACCAATTAGTGAGGAAGCTAATGATGATGATCATGAAACTTCAAAAAAAGATACTACTGAACCTCGTAGATCAACCAGAGTAAGATCCGCACCAGAGTGGTACGGTAATCCTGTTCTGGAAGTCATGCTACTAGATCATGATGAACCTACGAACTATGGAGAAGCGATGGTGAGCCCAGATTCTGCAAAATGGCTTGAAACCATGAAATCTGAGATGGGATCCATGTATGAGAACAAAGTGTGGACTTTGGTTGACTTGCTCAAAGATCGGCAAGCAATTGAGAATAAATGGATCTTCAAGAAGAAGACTGACGTTGACGGTAATGTTACTGTCTACAAAGCTCGACTTATCGCAAAAGGTTTTCGACAAGTTCAAGGGATTGACTACGATGAGACCTTCTCACCCGTAGCGATGCTTAAGTCTGTCCGAATCATGTTAGCAATTGCCACATTTTATGATTATGAAATATGGCAGATGGATGTCAAAACTGCATTCTTGAAAGGATTTATGGAAGAAGAGTTGTATATGATGTAGCCGGAAGGTTTTGTCAATCCAAAGGGAGCTAACAAAGTGTGCAAGCTCCAGCGATCCATTTATGGACTGGTGCAAGCCTCTCGGAGCTGGAATAAATGCTTTGATAGTGTGATCAGAGCATTTGGTTTTGTACAGACTTTTGGAGAAGCCTGTATTTACAAGAAAGTGAGTGGGAGCTCTGTAGCATTTCTGATATTATATGTAGATGACATATTACTAATCGGAAATGATATAGAATTTCTGGATAGCATAAAGGGATACTTGAATAAGAGTTTTTAAATGAAAGACCTCGGTGAAGCTGCTTACATATTGGGCATTAAGATCTATAGAGATAGATCAAGACGCTTAATTAGACTTTCACAAAGCACATACCTTGACAAAATTTTGAAGAAGTTCAAAATGGATCAAGCAAAGAAAGGATTCTTGCCTGTGTTACAAGGTGTGAAATTGAGTAAGACTCAATGCCCGACCAATGCAGAAGATAGAGAGAAAATGAAAGTTGTTCCCTATGCTTCAGCTATAGGCTCTATCATGTATGTAATGTTGTGTACCAGACCTGATGTGTGTCTTGCTATAAGTCTAGCAGGGAGGTACCAAAGTAATCCAGGAGTACCGAAATACCTGAAAAGGACTAAGGATATGTTTCTCATATATGGAGGTGACAAAGAACTCATCGTAAATGGTTATGTTGATGTAATCTTTGACACTGATCCGGACGATTCTAAATCGCAAACCGGATACGTATTTGCATTAAACGGTGGAGCTATCAGTTGGTGCAGTTCTAAACAGAGCGTTGTGGCGGGATCTACATGTGAAGCGGAGTACATAGCTGCTTCGGAAGCAGCAAACGAAGGAGTCTGGATGAAGGAGTTCATATCCGATCTAGGTGTCTACCTAGTGCATCGGGTCCAATGAAAATCTTTTGTGACAATATTGGTGCAATTGCCTTGGCAAAGGAATCCATATTTCACAAGAGAACCAAGCACATCAAGAGACGCTTCAATTCCATCCGGGATCTAGTCCAGGTGGGAGAGATAGAGATTTGCAAGATACATATGGATCTGAATGTTGCAGACCCGTTGACTAAGCCTGTTCCACGAGCAAAACATGATCAGCACCAAAGCTCTATGGGTGTTAGAATCATTACTGTGTAATCTAGATTATTGACTCTAGTGCAAGTGGGAGACTGAATGAAATATGCCCTAGAGGCAATAATAATGTTATTGTTTTATTTCCTTATATCATGATAAATGTTTATTATTCATGCTAGAATTGTATTATCCGGAAACATAATACTTGTGTGAATACATAGACAAACTAAACATCACTAGTATGCCTCTACTTGACTAGTTCGTTAATCAAAGATGGTTATGTTTCCTAACCATAGACATGTGTTGTCATTTGATTAACGGGATCACATTATTAGGAGAATGATGTGATTGACATGACCCATTCCATTAGCTTAGCACCCGATCGTTTAGTATATTGCTATTGCTTTCTTCATGACTTATACATGTTCCTATAACTATGAGATTATGCAACTCCCGTTTGCCGGAGGAACACTTTGTGTGCTACCAAACGTCACAACATAACTGGGTGATTATAAAGGAGCTCTACATGTGTCTCCAGAGGTAAATGTTGGGTTGGCGTATTTCGAGATTAGGATTTGTCACTCCGATTGTCGTGGAGGTATCTCTGGGCCCTCTCGGTAATGCACATCACATAAGCCTTGCAAGCATTGCAACTAATGAGTTAGTTGCGAGATGATGTATTACGAAACGAGTAAAGAGACTTGCCGGTAACGAGATTGAACTAGGTATTGAGATACTGATGATCGAATCTCGGGCAAGTAACATACCGATGACAAAGGGAACAACGTATGTTGTTATGCGGTCTGACCGATAAAAATCTTTGTAGAATATGTGGGAGCCAATATGAGCATCCAGGTTCCGCTATTGGTTATTGACCGGAGACATGTCTCGGTCATGTCTACATTGTTCTCGAACCCGTAGGGTCCGCACGCTTAAGGTTTCGATGATAGTTATATTATGAGTTTATGAGTTTTGATGTACCGAAGTTAGTTTGGAGTCCCGGATGTGATCACGGACATGACGACGAGTCTCGAAATGATCGAGACATAAAGATTGATATATTGGATGGCTATATTCGGACACCGGAAGTGTTCCGGATGATTTCGGAGAAAACCGGAGTGCCGGAGGGTTACCGGAACCCCCCGGGAGAAGTAATGGGCCTTATGGGCCCTAGTGGAGAGAGAGAGGGGCGGCCAGGGTGGGCCGTGCGCCCTCTCCCCCTCTGGTCTGAATTGTACTAGGAGAGGGGGGCGGCGCCCCCTTTCCTTCTCCCTCTCCCCCTTTCCTTCCCCCCTCCTAGTAGGAGTAGGAAAGAGGGGAGTCCTACTCCTACTAGGAGGAGGACTCCTCCTCCTTGGCGCGCCCTAGGGCCGGTCGGCCTCCTCACCTTGCTCCTTTATATACGGGGGCAGGGGCACCCCTAGACACACAAGTTGATCCACGTGATCGTTTTCTTAGCCGTGTGCGGTGCCCCCTTCCACCATACTCCTCAATAATATTGTAGCGGTGCTTAGGCGAAGCCCTGCGACGGTAGAACATCAAGATCGTCACCACGCCGTCGTGCTGATGGAACTCTTCCCCGACACTTTGCTGGATCGGAGTCCGGGGATCGTCATCGAGCTGAACGTGTGCTAAAACTCGAAGGTGCCGTAGTTTCGGTGCTTGATCGGTCGGGCCGTGAAGACGTACGACTACATCAACTGCGTTGTCATAATGCTTCCGCTGTCGGTCTACGAGGGTATGTAGATCACACTCTCCCCTCTCGTTGCTATGCATCACCATGATCTTGCGTGTGCGTAGGAATTTTTTTGAAATTACTACGTTCCCCAACAAATACATGTGTGAATACATAGACCATAACATGTCCCTAGTGAGCCTCTAGTTAACTAGCTCGTTGATCAATAGATAGTCATGGTTTCCTGACTATGGACATTGGATGTCATTGATAACGGGATAACATCATTAGGAGAATGATGTGATGGACAAGACCCAATCCTAAGCAGAGCACAAGATCGTGTAGTTCATTTGCTAGAGCTTTTCCAATGTCAAGTATCATTTCCTTAGACCATGAGATCGTGTAACTCCCGGATGCCGTAGGAGTGCTTTGGGTGTACCAAATGTCACACCGTAACTGGGTGACTATAAAGGTATACTACAGGTATCCCTGAAAGTATCTGTTTGGTTGACACGGATCGAGACTGGAATTTGTCACTCCGTATGACGGAGAGGTATCTCTGGGCCCACTCGGTAATGCATCATAACAATGAGCTCAATGTGACCAAGTGTTTGGTCACGGGATCATGCATTACGGTACGAGTAAAGTGACCTGCCAGTAACGAGATTGAACGAGGTATTGGGATACCGACGATCAAGTCTCGAGCAAGTAACGTACTGATTAACAAAGGGAATTGAACATGGGATTGATTGAATCCTTGACATTGTGGTTCATCTGATGAGATCATCATGGAACATGTGGGAGCCAACATGGGTATCCAGATCCCACTGTTGGTTATTGACCGAAGAGTTGTCTCGGTCATGTCTGCGTGTCTCCCGAACCCGTAGGGTCTACACACTTAAGGTTTGGTGACGCTAGGGTTGTAGACATATTAGTATGCAGTAACCCGAAAGTTGTTCGGAGTCCCAGATGAGACCCCGGATGTCACGAGGAGTTCCGGAATGGTCCAGAGGTGAAGATTTATATATGGGAAGTCCAGTTTCGGCCATCGGGAAAGTTTCGGGGGTAATCGGTATTGTGCCGGGACCACCGGAAGGGTCCCAAGATCCACCGGGTGGGGCCACCTATCCCAGAGGGCCCCATGGGCTGAAGTGGGAGGGGAACCAGCCCCTGGTGGTCTGGTGCGCCCCCCACGGGCCTCCCCTGCGCCTAGGGATGGAAACCCTAGGGGTGGGTGCGCCCCACCTAACTTGAGGGGCAAGTCCCCCCCCTTGGACGCCGCCCCCCTTGGAGATTGGATCTCCTAGGCCCGGCTCCCCCCTAGGTGTGACGCCCCAAGACCGGAGCTTCAGATGCCTTCCGTGGTTTCCGGGTTTCGTCGTATGATTTGTTTGGTTCGTTGCATCATGTGCATTGCATCATGTCATCATGCCATCATCTCATAAATCTTTTGCAACTCAACTAAGTAAATTGCATGGATCTTTGGTCCATTTAAATCGAGGGAATTCACGTGGTGATTTTCTTTATAACATACCCTCCCAATATTAGGGAGCTATGGCAAATAATCCATTCTTTGGAAATTTACCTTAACACACTTGCATATTAATTCCTTTGGCCTTTTCTTCTTCAAGTGTTCACTCTCTAACCTTGCCTTATATCCTTTCGTCATTTTCTGGAGCTTCACCTAAAATTTCAACATTTTTGGTCACTCTAGAAACCTCGTCCCAGTTCAAACCCATTTGAATTAAATTCAAATGAGTTTGAAAATCTTTTGTTCGATCGGGCTTTTTCTATTTTTCTCAGAACGAGCATATTTTTGTGAGTTCGGGAAAATTATCCCCATGCTCAAAAATCCTTTCCTTAACCCTCCTTTTTTTTCTCTATTTCTTTTCTCTTAGAAGAAGAAGAGAGAGGAAGAGCGAAGCCCAGCTCAGGTCCAGCGGAAGGCCCATCCTAACCCCGCAGCCTTTTGGCCAAGGCCCAGCCGGCCCCTTTCCACCTAACCCTAGCGCTCCCGCATCGCTACCCCCTGGCCCGATCCCCTCCCCTCTTCCCTCATACCCCTTCCACCCAGCGCCGCCAGGGAGAGCGCACCCGATCCCATCTCCCTCTCGTTCTCCCAGCACCCGAAATCTCTCTCTCCCTCGAGCCCGATCCCTCTTTCGCTCGCTGCCTTCCCCGGCTCGATCTCCCTCACTCCCTCGTCTCCTTCCCCTGCTCGTGCGCCAGAGCGAGAGCCTCTCCCTCAATCCCGCAGGAGCCGTGCGCCCGATCCCCACCATCGCCAGTGCCTCCCCTGCGTTAACTCCGCCCGCCAGGAGCCCGCGACCCGTGCGCCTCGTCCATTGTCTTCCTCCTTGCCACCATGGGCGCGAGGGTCCAGCTCGCCCGCCCCACCACGTCGCCAGGGCTGCCGGGCACCGCAGCCTGCCGGCTTCTTCTCTGCTTGAGGAGCTACAGCAGCCGCGCATGGCTACGCCTCCCATGGAGCTCCACCGCTGGGGCTGCTCCTCGCCCGCGTCGATGTCTTCCATCGCACTGCTGCTCCTCTGCCTGTCCTCTGTCGCCCGCAGCGCGCGTGGCCGAGCTGCCCTGCCTTGTTCGACCACCGGAACCGTGCCAAGTTGTTGCCTCTTTGCATCTGTGCTGTATTGCCATGGATGCATGCAACCGTGGAATCAATCCCAAGCATCAAGTACCAGGACACTACGAAACCTGAATCGCCAAGACCGGACCCGTCAAGTACCCCTTCGGATTCGTCAAGACCCTCATGTACAACTACACCTGATGATGCGACAAGTACCCTGACAACGTGTACATCTACGCCGCCAAGACCGGACCGACAAGTACCCCGACATCGCGCGTACCACTACCGTCACCCCGAAGACGTTGGAGCCATCAAGTACCTCTCCGAACGAAAGTGAACGACTACCGTCGCAAGAACGGGACCGGAAAGTCCGAAGACCCCAAGTACCATGACACCAATGACATGAACATCTACGGAAACTCGTGCAATGATAAACATGTACCTCTACCGTCGCCGAGATCGCGAGAACCTCTACCGCCGACCCTAGAGCGTGCTAGGACGACTACTTCCTCTACTTTCTCTACGAACCCGAACCGCTCCGAGAATGCACCTGGAAGGTATAACCACCGAGACGATGACCCGTGGACGAAAGCATGTGTTGTATGAGATGCATGTTTAGTTGTTGTTTTCGCCCATGAACATTAGTGGTTCCTCCTCGTTGCCATGCCGTCGTTGACTCATGGGAACCCGGTAACCGGGATCACCCCACCATCTTTTGCACACTCCCGCCACACTTTCTTTTGCACCGACGTTCTCATTGAGTTGTCGGAACCGGAACGTTGCAGTGGCACCATTCCGTTATCGTCACCGTGGCACCCCTTTCTTTCTACTACGGTGACAAATGCTTCCTAATGCAATTGTCAACTTTTAATAAAAACTGCATAAACTTGAACATGTCATCCGCATCATGTTAACAACTTTAAGATGGTTAAAATTTGTTGTTGCTTTAAAAATTGCTAATGCATATGGGGACTTACCGGATTTGTTGTTTGTTATATTCGGCCCCATTTAAATTGCTTAGACTGTGTATTTTACTCATGTTTCACCTCTTGCCATGTTTAACAACATTTAATATTGTTGGGTACATAAACGAGAGAGAACTAAATAATTGATGTGGTGTTCCGTCAATATGCAACTCGTTGCATATTGAGCTCCACTTAACTTGTAGTTTTGTTTGTGCCCTTTGCCATGCCATGCATATTTAAACCGGACATGCATCATACTTGGTTGTGCATCATGCCATGTTGATGTGATGGTTGTTTATTATCTTTGTTTGCTTCTTTCCGGTGTGCTTCTTCGGGTTAGTTCCGATAATGTTGCGTTTGTGAGGACCCGTTCGACTACGTCTGTTTGCCTTCTTCATGGACTCGTTCTTCTTCCTTGCGGGATCTCAGGCAAGATGACCATACCCTCGAAATCACTTCTATCTTTGCTTGCTAGTTGCTCGCTCTTTTGCTATGCCTATGGTGCGATACCGACCACTTGCTTATCATGCCTCCCATATTGTTGAACCAAGGCTCTAACCCACCTTGTCCTAGCAAACCGTTGTTTTGGCTATGTTACCGCTTTGCTCAGCCCCTCTTATAGCGTTGTTAGTTGCAGGTGAAGATTGAAGTTTGTTCCTTGTTGGAACATGGAGATGTTGTTCCTTGTTGGAACATGTTTACTTGTTGGGATATCACAATATATCCTATTTAATTAATGCAACTATATACTTGGTAAAGGGTGGAAGGCTCGGCCTTATGCCTGGTGTTTTGTTCCACTCTTGCCGCCCTAGTTTCCGTCATATCGGTGTTATGTTCCCGGATTTTGCGTTCCTTACGCAGTTGGGTAATAATGGGAACCCCTTGACAGTTCGCCTTGAATAAAACTCCTCCAGCAATGCCCAACCTTGGTTTTACCATTTGCACTAACAACCTACCACCTTCCCTTGGGTTCTGCAGACTCAAGGGTCATCTTTATTCTAAACCCCCGGGCCAGTGCTCCTCTGAGTGTTGGTCCGAACTGAGCTGCCTACAGGGCCACCTCGGGGAAACTTGAGGGTTGGTTTTACTTGTAGCTAGTCTCATCTGAGTGTGCCCTGAGAAAGAGATATGTACAGCTCCTATCGGGATTTGTCGGCACATTCGGGCGGTGTTGCTGGATTTGTTTTAACTTGTCAAAGTGTCTTGTAGAACCGGGATACCGAGTCTAATCGGAATGTCTCGGGAGAAGGTATATCCTTCGTTGACCGTGAGAACTTGTCATGGGCTAAGTTGGGACACCCCTGCAGGGATTTGAACTTTCGAAAGTCGTGCCCACGGTAATGGGCAGATGGGAATTTGTTAATGTCCGGTTGTAGAAAACCTGAAGTTGACCTTAATTAAAATGCATCAACCGCGTGTGTAACCGTGATGGTCTCTTTCCGGCGGAGTCCGGGAAGTGAACACGGTGTTGGAGTTATGCTTGACGTAGGTTGTTCTAGGATCACTTCTTGATCATAGTTTCTCGATCGTGCTTTGCCTTCTCTTCTCGCTCTCATTTGCGTATGTTAGCCACCATATATGCTAGTCGCTTGCTGCAGCTCCACATCATACCTTTTACCTTACCCATAAGCTTAAATAGTCTTGATCGCGAGGGTGCGAGATTGCTGAGCCCCCGTGACTCACAGATACTTCAAAAACCAGCTTGCAGGTGCCGATGAGTCCATGCAGATGACGCACCCAAGTCCCTGGCCCCTCCCTCTCCCTCTAGTTTGAGCTTGGCGAAGCCCTGCCGAGATCACCGCTGCTTCCACCACCACGCCGTCGTGCTGCTGGATCTCCATCAACCTCTCCTTCCCCTTGCTGGATCAAGAAGGAGGAGACGTCTTCCTCAACCGTACGTGTGTTGAATGCGGAGGTGCCATCCGTTCGGCGCTCGGTCATCGATGATTTGGATCACGACGAGTACGACTCCATCAACCCCGTTCTCTTGAACGCTTCCGCTCGCGATCTACAAGGGTATGTAGATGCACTCCCCTCTCCCTCGTTGCTAGATGACTCCATAGATTGATCTTGGCGGTGCGTAGAAAATTTTAAAATTCTGCTACGTTCCCCAACAATGGCATCACGAGCTAGGTCTATGCGTAGTTTCTATGCACGAGTAGAACACAAGTTGTTGTGGGCGTTGATTTTGTCAATTTACTTGCCGTTACTAGTCTTATCTTGATTCGGCGGCATCGTGGGATGAAGCGGCCCAGACCGACCTTACACGTACGCTTACGTGAGACTGGTTCCACCGACTAACATGCACTAGTTGCATAAGGTGGCTAGCGGGTGTCTGTCTCTCCCACTTTAGTCGGATCGGATTTGATGAAAAGGGTCCTTATGAAGGGTAAATAGAAATTGGCATATCACGTTGTGGTTTTGGCGTAGGTAAGAAACGGTCTTGCTAGAAACCTATAGCAGCCACGTAAAAACTTGCAACAACAATTAGAGGACGTCTAACTTGTTTTTGCAGCATGTGCCGTGTGATGTGTTATAGCCAAAAGGTTGTGATGAATGATATATGTGATGTATGAGATTGATCATGTTCTTGTAATAGGAATCACGACTTGCATGTCGATGAGTATGACAACCGGCAGGAGCCATAGGAGTTGTCTTAATTTATTTATGACATGCATGTCAACATAAATGTCATGTAATTACTTTACTTTATCACTAACCATTAGCCATAGTAGTAGAAGTAATAGTTGACGAGACAACTTCATGAAGACACGATGATGGAGATCATGATGATGGAGATCATGGTGTCATGCCGGTGATGACGATGACCATGGCGCCCCGAAGATGGAGATCAAAAGGAGCAAAATGATATTGGCCATATCATGTCACTATTTGATTGCATGTGATGTTTATCATGTTTTAAATCTTATTTGCTTAGAACGATGGTAGCTTAAATAAGATGATCCCTCACAATAATTTCAAGAAAGTGTTCCCCCTAACTGTGCACCGTTGCGAAGGTTTGTTGTTTCGAAGCACCACGTGATGATCGGGTGTGATAGATTCTAACGTTCGAATACAACGGGTGTAAGCCAGATTTACACATGCAATACACTTAGGTTGACTTGATGAGCCTAGCATGTACAGACATGGCCTCGGAACACGTGAGACCGAAAGGTCAAACATGAGTCGTATAGAAGATACGATCAACATGAAGATGTTCACCGATGATGACTAGTCTGTCTCACGTGATGATCAGACACGGCCTAGTTGACTCGGATCATGCATCACTTAGATGACTAGAGGGATGTCTGTCTGAGTGGGAGTTCATTAAATAATTTGATTAGATGAACTTAATTATCATGGACTTAGTCTAAAAACCTTTGCAAAATGTCTTGTAGATCAAATGGCCAACGCTCATGTCAACCTCAACTTCAACGCGTTCCTAGAGAAAAGCAAGATGAAAGATGATGGCAGCAACTATACGGACTGGGTCCGGAACCTAAGGATCATCCTCATAGCGGCCAGGAAAGCATATGTCCTAGAAGAACCACTAGGTGAAGCACCCATCCCAGAGAACCAAGACGTTATGAACGCTTGGCAGTCACGTGCTGATGATTACTCCCTAGTTCAGTGCGGCATGCTTTACAGCTTAGAACCGGGGCTCCAAAAGCGTTTTGAGCAACACGGAGCATATGAGATGTTCGAAGAGCAGAAAATGGTTTTCCAAGCTCATGCCCGGGTCGAGAGATATGAAGTCTCCGACAAGTTCTACAATTGTAAGATGGAGGAAAATAGTTCTGTCAGTGAGCACACACTCAAAATGTCTGGGTTGCACAACCGCTTGTCCCAGCTGGACATTAACCTCTCGGACGAGGCGGTCATTGACAGAATCCTTCAGTCGCTCCCACCTAGCTACAAGAGCTTTGTGATGAACTACAATTTGCAAGGGAAAGGGACACTGGAAGCGAAACTGCCCCAAATACTTAGCGGACAAGAAGGCCGGCAACACTAAAGGTATATGTGATATACATGTAATTGATGTGTACCTTACCAGTTGTAGCGACCCGACCTCAGACGGTCAAGCCTCTATGTATCTGTGCCATCCCTGGATCGGTATGCTGGCACACACAGTACATCAATGTATATATCAAAGTGCAATCACATGTATAAATAACGTAAAACTGATATATACCTCATAAGTCTCAGCGGAAACAAACAATCGGGTGTGGAGTCCCATCAACGCCATTGGCAGGTTGAGTGTAGACCGTAACCCTGTACCATACTCTTACTCGTCGGAAGGAACATATCCGCAACATGAGACGTTGCAGCCGTGTAGGTCAGTACATTAAATGTACCGGCAAGATCACTGTAAGAAAAACAGATGATAAACTATACTATATGTAATATGGCTTTATGGCTCTGTATCTGAGTTTTCATTGCATAAAAGCTGGTTTTATTTTCCCTACATCAAAGGAATTAACCAGAGTCTGTACTACGGAGTTTTCTATAATGACATGGTTCCGCCAACCGATGTCTCATAGCCCAAATCATCATAAGTTACCCACAATTAAGTTATCAGTCCGGTGTTGAGAGTTCCGAGATAGATCCAAGTCCAGAGGCTCAAATTGTACGTAACCGGGGACACAGCTAATCGATTTGGTTTTAACCCTCTATAGAGGTTTGCACACTTTACACACAAGATTCGATCCCTCTCTTTACATTCTCGCACTTCAGGGTGTTTGAGAACAAGATGACCGAAACATGGTCTTCCGAAGAGTTCCACTGACCACTGTCCGGTGCTCATCCAATCCTACCATAGTTCTACATCTGCTAGCACCGTCCCAGCCAGAGTCACCACTAAGGTCAACCAAGCCAGAGCCCATAGTGACTTGCGGTTGCACAGGTAAGCTTCCAGGCATGAAGTATTCTTCCGTCTCTTTGAGTCTGGGTGAGGCTTTCCGCAAGATGTCATGGCGCTTCTCCATGCATCCCGGCCAACCACTGGTTTCTCCAGGGTGCCCGTCAACCGTCCTTCACCCAGTAGTGTGTATTGAATTCTTGTCTCGAGTCTCTAAATCTTGAGGAGTCCTGAAGAGGTAGTCCTTGCCGGTGCCATCATTAAGTTGTCGCCATTGACATAGAGTCCTCCTTTACTCCACTCTCATGCACTCATACCAAACCCCGTCTACTATAGCATAGCATTAAAACTATATAACGTCCCGGGCTTGATAACAGGGAGATGGGTTCCTACCTCATGCATTCTACTCAACTACAAGAAATCAATATCACTATTGGAGGGATTACTGAAAAGATGCTACTACATGCAAATAAAATATAGGTATGAAAAAAACATGGTCAAAGTGAACTTGCCTGGTATTACTTGATGAAGATAATAACGCTCTCGGAATCTTTGATAAACTATTCGTCACTCCGTTGAAAATCTATATAGTCAAACATAGCATTCATATAAGCAAACATACTAGCAGGAAATTCTAACACTCATAATAAACCAACAAATAGATTGCAAAACAACAAGGGACACCAAATAAGAACAAAGGAAAAACTACACAGCAAAATTACTAAAGAAAACTCTAAGACATAACACAAAATAGTTTTGTCCTAAGCAAAACTTAACAAAGAAAATACTAAACTAATAACTTCAACAAAAAATAAAATTTAAATCATAAAGTATTTTTCATAAAGTTTTATTAGCAAAAAGAAACAAATAAAAAGCTTTTATGAAACACTAGCTATGACCTAAACAAGTTTCAAACAAAACTAAAGAAAATAATTTTTTATAATAAAATAAAATTGTCTACTTTTCAATAACAGAAGCCAAACTAAATTTTTGCAAAAAAAAATACAAAAATGTTTATAGTTAAAAACAAATAAATACTAAGGGAAAAGAAAATAACACTAAACTATATAAAACAGTACTATTTTGCCTAAAATCATAATTTAAAATAAACTAAAAATAAAATACTCAACACTACTGGATAGGCAAAGGTCCTAGTGACCAGGAGCAAAAATAATCAATCAAAAATATTTTATAAAACTCAAACTAGAGCCAAGATAGTGTTTGAATCACATTTGAAGTAATTCAAATTTAAACTACTCAAATTTGAAAACTAAGTATCCAGAAAGAAACTTCAACAAATTTGTGACACAAAGCAAAAAAGAATCACTCAATTTGGATCTAGAACCTAAAAGATATAAAGAATCTAAAAACAGAACTATTCTGTTTTTTTGAAACAGAAACTAAATAAAAATCAAAACAGGCACGTGCTACGTGGCCTACTGCTATTGGGCTAAACTGGTGGGTGATCCATAACTAAACGGCGCTCGGCCGAAAACTAACTAAACCGCGCACGTACGAAATAAAAGAAACCGGTCGGCTAAACCGATCTGGACTAAACCGTAAAAACCGTAAATAAAACCGAACTAAAAAATAAGCCTAACCGTTCATCCATCTAATCTATACCGTAGATTTAGAATCGGACAGAGGAGGGGAAGTGGAGAGCTCACCGCGGGGAAGGTCGACGGCGAGCGGCTCGGACGTCGGCGGCAGCGGCACTCCGATCGTCGGCGGGCTCCAGGGAGACTACGGGCGGACGCGGCGTTCGACGGCGAGTCCAGCGGTGGTCGAGATGGTGCCGTAGGTGGACGGAGGAGGTCGGCGGCGAGGTCGAGGCGGTGGTGGCGTTCGGGCGTCGGCGGTGGTGGCGCTCCGGTGGGTTTCAGGCTTGGGTGAGGGCACGTGGAGATGCGAACGAGCGAGGGGAGTGCAGAGATCGTCTCGGGAGGTGGCGAGGGGGTCGGAGTAGCTCGGTGCGGCGGCAATGGCGCGGCGGGGGCACTCGGCTCCGACGAGCAATTGAGAAGGAGGCGTGGGTTCTCAGAAGGGGCTTTAGGGCAGAATTGGTCGAGGGGCGGGAGGTATATATAGGGGAGGGTGCTTGGAGAAGGGGGCGAGGGGATTCGTGATCCCGAGAAGATCGGGATTCCGGCGGCGGCGGCGTGACTTGGCATGGGGAGGAAGAAGACGCGGGCGGGGCGATCGGGCAGTGGGCCCCTGCGGTCAGCGGCACAGGGGCGAGCAAGAGGGGAGCGGGCGACCGAGGCGAAGGGGATTCGGGCGTCTAGCGCGGAGCTGGGCTGGCAGGCTCGGGCGCGCTGGTGGGCTGCGGAGTTGCTGGGCCTGTTGGCCTAGTCGCACGCTGGGGCTTTTTTCCTTACATTTTTTGAATTAAGGCAGAGAGGGAAGAAAACTAAATATAGAAAAACCTATAGTATTTTTATATAGGACATATATATATCAATTAAATCAGAAAAGTAAACCCTACAACGTGAACATTTTTCCAGAGGCAAAAATCCAAACTAAAAGAAAACAGTTTTTATATAAATTCCAAATAAACTCCAATTTGAATTCAAAAACTTTTGCCATTAATTTCTCTTGAATTTTTGGAGTGTCATGTTAGCTCCTCTCATACTTTTAAACAAGTATTTGTCAGGGGTATATGAAATAAATTTCGAATGCCAAGTTGAATCCAAATTCAAATAAAATTCATATGTCTCTGAAATTTCCAAATGCCACTCAATTTCACACAATCAGTCACACAAAAATCAAACAAACATTCATAAATATTTATTTAATATAACATTCCAAAATTTAGAAGTTTGGGATGTTACAAACCTACCACACTTCAAAATGAATCTCGTCCTTGAGATTCGAAGAGGCTAGCAAGAAAAGGTTAGGGTTTGGGGTCTTCTAGCAATGCCATTGATTGGAATGGTCTAGTGTGCTACCACACTTCAAAGCAAGGTTAGGGTTCTAATAAACTCAGGTACTTCCTCTGGAGTGCCGACGATATCTGTCTCTTCACATATCTTACAATAGCCCTTCATTAATGCTCTTCTGTCATAGGCATAGCGTTTTCCTCAAAATCTTGGATCGCTTCGTCAAAGATGAGGTTCGTCCGAGACTGGATCTTCTTAGTTGATAGGTCTGCGTCCATTCTAGACAACTATCGAAATACTCATGGTGGTCTACCATTAGTGGTTTCTGCAGAAAAGGGGCCTTGGCTTCATTCTTACCATATAATCTACGATTGGCAACAGTTGCCATGTACATGGGTTTATCATCATACCATTTTAAGGCTTAAGCAAAGCTTCAATGAGCGTTGTCACTTTACTATGGGTAAGTCTCTCAGATTTACCATTCCAAATATCAAGAGTGAATGATAAGAGTAAGTCGGTATGGTGATCAATCCATTCCGCACCCAGATCATTACCCTGTATAAGGTTTAGCGAATCTCGTATTTCTAACACTCGGGCATCCTCACAAGCTTTGCAGAAATTTCTCTTGTCCTCGAAATGGGTTCAGGTAAATCCATTGATTCTGTAAGCTGAACAAAACATCTATCATTCTTCACAATCTCGGGGTTTACGTAACATCCTATGTAACATCTGCTGATCAAATCACATATTCTTCCAGAATTCTTCCTTCAACAAGATTGTGCTTGTGCCTTGGTCAAATCCTGGGCCTGTGGATTATGGGTCCACTTCAGTACTTGCATAGTGTTAACTCATCCGTGGAGTTACAGTTGTTCCATATTCCAACATTACACCTCCTTTAAATCCAATAGTACTTCATTTTGTCATACTCTTGGGGTAACCATCAGAATCAAACTCCAACTTATTTCGTCTGGCTCCTTTCTATGGACCGTCATGAACAACACCTTTCTTTCTTCATTGATCCAGTGGCTTTACGAAGTCCAACCACACTTAAAATGAAATGCATTAGTTCATCCATAAATCATATTATTTTCATATCAAATCTTTTATTATATCCTAACCATTTTTCGTAAATCCAAATTCCAAAAAGGTACTTCATTACAAATGCCGCCATCCAGATGGTTTGGTATGGTGAAGCATTACTTCTCACTTTTTTCATTTTTCCTCCTTGAGGATCCTTCAGTCCCACTGGAATTGTGCGACATGCTCCTTGAAATCTTTAATCATCTGTTTCATCATGGTGGCCTTGAGCTTCGTCTCCATCATCTCTGCATGCACTTCTCTTAGGTATTCCTGAGTATAACAGAGTCTTGCTTCAAGTATTTCTCCGATCTGGCGTATGGCTTCCATGGCTGCTTCACGAACAGCGTCGAAGAAAGTTGCTTGTGGTACACGTGAGATGAAAAAGTATTGCCCCATCGTCTTTGGGCAAACTCCTTTCATACGGTGGAGGTGTACCTCCACATACCAAAGTTCCACTCCCTTTTGCATGAAGGGGTATCCTTTGTAGACTGCATCTCCTTCAAGGTGAATATGCTTCATCATGTCCTTCAGGATTTTTGGGTAATCATGATCACTTGTCAGGGTCATGATCGTTTCCCGTCCCTTGAGGAAAGACTCATAAAGGGTCGTCATCTGCGGTTGTAAAACAAAAATGGTGCTCAGAATAAGGTACATATCTCCTTGGGTACACATTCATATCATCCAAAAAAACTTCAAACTCAATTTCCAACATCCAGTTTATGCATCACAACTCATTTTCTTCCATGTTCACCCAGAATATTAATTTCCAAGATAAAACATAACAACTCCTTAAAACCTTTCAACATATGACATATCAACTTTATTGAGTCATGAATTATTACAATCTCTGAGTAATCTATTACATAACTCAACCCCGCATTCTCATGAAAAGTGTTTTCCATACTACCCTTATTACTGATATCAACATCTCCACTACTCAGCTCCAGCTTTCTCATGATTTGAACAATCCCTAGCAAAATGTCCTGCTTCCTTGCAACGAAAACAAATAACTTCCGGTATGTCTCGAGGCTTCTTGGTGATGGTGCCTGCTCCTTGAGTTCCTTGCTTCCTTTTAAGATAATCATTGGCATAATGCCCGACGTCCTTACATTCAAAACAGGTAATATGACTCTTGTCCCTCTTTGCAGAAATTGGGTTGTTCTGAGGGTGTCTTTGTTTTCTCTTCCTGGTTTTCTTCGTTCTGATCAAACGTTCTATTCCCCGTGGATCAAACTCCACTGCTTCTGTCGGGAAGTATCCCAGATACTCTTTTCTTTCCTTGGTGCAATACTGTGAAAAATGTCCTCCTTCTCCACATGAATAACATGCATTGGAGTAAATCTGTTGAGGCTTTCTCCATCAAGGTCTTCAACACTTTCCTTAATCACATGGTATTTCATAACTTCTCGTAGGGCTTCTTTCATTCCTTCTTCCTGCTTCTGAATAGTTTGTTGCACCATGGGGGTAAATTTAACACTGAGCTGGGTAGTGGGTGGTTCCTTCACACAAGAAACAAGTCACCTGACTCGTTGGGCATTCCTCAGCTGGGTGTTTCTCCTCACAATGAGGGCATCCATCCTTGTGTTCCTCCTGGGTGTGTCCTATTTCTCCACAAATCTTGCAGGCACAAGGTTTATTTCTTGGGGTATCATGGTGCTTCCGGATAAGACGAGATCTTGTCAAGAGTCTTCTTGAATTCTTCCCAAGTCCTTGCTCCATTCCATCCCTGTATAGCTTGATGCATCTGCCACCATGTTGCAACACTTCCTTCAAAGTACTGAAGAGCGTATGATACTTCATTCTTCCTTGAAATCAAATTGCTCCCGAAGTGATTCTCCATGTTCTGAATCCATAGCTCTGCTTCCAGCTGGGTTTTCGGTCCAGAGAATACCATTCCAACTTCATTCATCATCTACTAGGTCCAAGGGTTTTAGGGTGAGATAAGAGAGAGGTGGGGAGGGATACACACAATACAAACAATAGTTTTGAAGAAACGAGTTTTATTTTGTGGCTGTCGGAAAAACATCAAACAAATAATAGCTCACAATCGTCGCATCTAACATAAGTGTATAATAGGGGTTTGGTCCTCTAACGGTTGAATAATTCTTCTGATTCTTCAAGTCGTCAAAGTCTTCAATTGGTGTAGCTTCAACTCTTCTAATGCATGCTCAAATCATGTTTACTCTGAAATGGTCATCGGTTGTCCGATACCTTGTCCTTCTTGGAGCGGATTCGGTTGATCCTCCATGTGGTCAAAAGGGAAAGGGGTATATTCTAACTATTTGAGGTAAGAGAGGATATTTGATAAAATCAGAAAATATGAGAAGTAATGGATTCTTTCGAAAAATAAAGTTTTAGAGATTTCCTGTCCTAGGAGCTTTCTAGTTTCTAGGGTCACGTCCTACAGTCAACATGTGCTCTGATACCATATCTGTAGCGACCCGACCTCAGACGGTCAAGCCTCTGTGTATCTGTGCCATCCCTGGATCGATATGCTGGCACACACAGTACATCAATGTATATATCAAAGTGCAATCACATGTATAAATAACGTAAAACTGATATATACCTCATAAGTCTCAGCGGAAACAAACAATCGGGTGTGGAGTCCCATCAACGCCATCGGCAGGTTGAGTGTAGACCGTAACCCTGTACCGTACTCTTACTCGTTGGAAGGAACATATCTGCAACATGAGACGTTGCAGCCGTGTAGGTCAGTACATTGAATGTACCGGCAAGATCACTGTAAGAAAAACAGATGATAAACTATATTCTATGCAATATGGCTTTGTGGCTCTATGTGCTACCAAACGTCACAACGTAACTGGGTGATTATAAAGGAGCTCTACATGTGTCTCCGAAGGTACATGTTGGGTTGGCGTATTTCGAGATTAGGATTTGTCACTCCGATTGTCGGAGAGGTATCTTTAGGCCCACTCGGTAATGCACATCACTATAAGCCTTGCAAGCATTGCAACTAATGAGTTAGTTGCGGGATGATGTGTTAGAGAACGAGTAAAGAGACTTGCCGGTAACGAGATTGAACTAGGTATTGAGATACCGACGATCGAATCTTGGGTAAGTAACATACCGATGACAAAGGGAACAACGTATGTTGTTATGCGTTTGACCGATAAAGATCTTCGTAGACTATGTAGGAGCCAATATGAGCATCCAGGTTCCACTATTGGTTATTGACCGGAGACGTGTCTCGGTCACGTCTATGTAGTTCTCGAACCCGTAGGGTCTGCACGCTTAAAGTTCGATGACGGTTATATTATGAGTTTATGTGTTTTGATGTACCGAAGGAGTTCGGAATCCCGGATGAGACCGGGGTCATGACCAGGGTCTTGAAATGGTCGAGACGTAAAGATCGATATATTAGACGACTATATTCGGACATCGGAAAGGTTCCGAGTGATTCGGGTATTTTCGGGAGTACCGGGGAGTTACGGGAATTCGTATTGGGCCTTAATGGGCCATACGGGAAAGGAGAGAAAGGCCTCAAAGGGTGGCCACACCCCTCCCCATCGGTTGGTCCAAATTGGATTAGGGAGGGGGCGCCCCCTTCCTTCCTTCCTTCTCCTTTTCCCTTCCCATTCCTTCCCTCCTAATCCTACTACTTGGAAGGGCTCCTAGTTCTACTAGGAAAGGGGGAATCCTACTCCCGGTGGGAGTAGGACTCCCCTAGGGCGCGCCATAGAGAGGGCCGGCCCTCCCCCTCCTCCACTCCTTTATATACGGGGGCATGGGGCACCCCAAAGACACAACAATTGATCTCTTGATCTCTTAGCCGTGTGCGGTGCCCCCTTCCACCATAATCCACCTCGATCATATCGTAGCGATGCTTAGGCGAAGCCCTGCGACGGTAGAACATCATCATCGTCACCACGTCGTCATGCTGACGGAACTCTCCCATGAAACTCTACTGGATTGGAGTTCGCGGGACATCATCGAGCTGAACGTGTGCTGAACTCGGAGGTGTCGTGCGTTCGGTACTTGGATCGGTCGAATCGTGAAGACGTACGACTACATCAACCGCGTTGTGCTAACGCTTCCACTTTCGGTCTATGAGGGTACATAGACAACACTCTCCCCTCTCGTTGTTATGCATCACCATGATCTTGCGTGTGCGTAGGAATTTTTTTGAAATTACTACGTTCCCCAACAGTGGCATCCGAGCCTGGTTTTATGCGTTGATGTAATATGCACGAGTAGAACACAAGTGAGTTGTGGGCGATATAACTCATACTGCTTACCAGCATGTCACACTTTGGTTCGGCGGTATTGTTGGATGAAGCGGCCCGGACCGACATTACGCGTATGCTTACGCGCGACTGGTTCTACCGACGTGCTTTGCAAACAGGTGGCTGGTGTTGGAAATATGCCCTAGAGGCAATAATAAAATGATTATTATTATATTTCCTTGTTCATGATAATTGTCTATTATTCATGCTATAATTGTGTTATCCGGGTGTTAGAATGCATGGGTGTTAGAATCATTACTGTGTAATCTAGATTACTGACTCTAGTGCAAGTGGGAGACTGAAGGAAATATGACCTAGAGGCAATAATAATGTTATTCTTTTATTTCCTTATATCATGATAAATGTTTATTATTCATGCTAGAATTGTATTATCCGAAAACATAATACTTGTGTGAATACATAGACAAACTAAACGTCACTAGTATGCCTCTACTTGACTAGCTCGTTAATCAAAGATGGTTATGTTTCCTAACCATAGACATGTGTTGTCATTTGATTAACGGGATCACATTATTAGGAGAATGATGTGATTGACATGACCCATTCCATTAGCTTAGCACCTGATCGTTTAGTATATTGCTATTGCTTTCTTCATGACTTATACATGTTCCTATAACTATGAGATTATGCAACTCCCGTTTGTCGGACGAACACTTTGTGTGCTACCAAACATCACAACGTAACTGGGTGATTATAAAGGAGATCTACAGGTGTCTCCAAAGGTAAATGTTGGGTTGGCGTATTTCGAGATTAGGATTTGTCACTCCGATTGTCGGAGAGGTATCTCTAGGCCCTCTCGGTAATGCACATCACATAAGCCTTGCAAGCATTGCAACTAATGAGTTAGTTGCGAGATGATGTATTACGAAACGAGTAAAGAGACTTGCCGGTAACGATATTGAACTAGGTATTGAGATACCGACGATCGAATCTCGGGCAAGTAACATACCGATGACAAAGGGAACAACGTATGTTGTTATGCGTTCTGACTGATAAAGATCTTCGTAGAATATGTGGGAGCCAATATGAGCATCCAGGTTCCGCTATTGGTTATTGACCGGAGACATGTCTCGGTCATGTCTACATTGTTCTCGAACCCGTAGGGTCCGCACGCTTAAGGTTTCAATGATAGTTATATTATGAGTTGATGAGTTTTGATGTACCAAAGTTAGTTCAGAGTCCCGGATGTGACCACAGACATGACGAGGAGTCTCGAAATGGTCGAGACATAAACATTGATATATTGGACGGCTATATTCGGACACCGGAAGTGTTCCGGATGATTTCGTAGAAAACCGAAGTGCCGGCGGGTTACCGGAACCCCCCCGGGAGAAGTAATGGGCCTTATGGGCCCTAGTGGAGAGAGAGAGGGGCGGCCAGGGTGGGCCGCGCGCCCCCTCCCCCTCTGGTCCGAATTGGACTAGGAGAGGGGGGGGGGCGGCGCCCCCCTTTCCTTCTCCCTCTCCCCCTTTCCTTTCACCCTCTAGTAGGAGTAGGAAAGAGGGGAGTCCTACTCCTACTAGGAGGAGGACTCCTCCTCCTTGGCGCGCCCTAGGGCCGGCCGGCCTCCTCCCCTTGCTCCTTTATATACGGGGGCAGGGGGCACCCCTAGACACACAAGTTGATCCACGTGATCGTTTTCTTAGCCGTGTGCGGTGCCCCCTTCCACCATACTCCTCGATAATATTGTAGCGGTGCTTAGGCGAAGCCCTGCGACGGTAGAACATCAAGATCGTCACCACGCCGTCATGGTGACGGAACTCTTCCCCGACACTTTGCTGGATTGGAGTCCTGGGATCGTCATCGAGCTGAACGTGTGCTAAAACTCGGAGGTGCGATAGTTTCGGTGCTTGATTGGTCGGGCGTGAAGACGTACGACTACATCAACTGCGTTGTCATAATGCTTCCGCTGTCGGTCTACGAGGGTACGTAGATCACACTCTCCCCTCTCGTTGCTATGCATCACCATGATCTTGCGTGTGCGTAGGATTTTTTTTTGAAATTACTACGTTCCCCAACAGTGGCATCCGAGCCTAGGTTTTATGTGTTGATGTTATATGCACGAGTAGAACACAAGTGAGTTGTGGGCGATATAAGTCATACTGGTTACCAGCATGTCATACTTTGGTTCGGCGGTATTGTTGGATGAAGCGGTCCGGACCGACATTACGCGTACGCTTACGCGAGACTGGTTCTACCGACGTGCTTTGCACACAGGTGGCTGGCGGGTGTCAGTTTCTCCAACTTTATTTGAACTGAGTGTGGCTACGCCCGGTCCTTGCAAAGGTTAAAATAGCACCAACTTGACAAACTATCGTTGTGGTTTTGATGCGTAGGTAAGATTGGTTCTTGCTTAAGCCCGTAGAAGCCACGTAAAACTTGCAACAACAAAGTAGAAGACGTCTAACTTGTTTTTGCAGGGCATGTTGTGATGTGATATGGTCAAGACATGATGCTATTTTTTATTGTATGAGATGATCATGTTTTGTAACCGAGTTATCGGCAACTGGCAGGAGCCATATGGTTGTCTCTTTATTGTATGCAATGCAATTACGTTGTAATGCTTTACTTTATCACTAAGCGGTAGCGATAGTCGTGGAAGCATAAGATTGGCGAGATGACAACGATGCTACGATGATGATCAAGGTGTCACGCCGGTGACAATGGTGATCATGACGGTGCTTAGAAGATGGAGATCACAAGCACAAGATGATGATGGCCATATCATATCACTTATATTGATTGCATGTGATGTTTATCTTTTATGCATCTTATCTTGCTTTGTTTGAAGGTAGCATTTTAAGATGATCTCTCACTAATTATCAAGAAGTGTTCTCCCTGAGTATGCACCGTTGCGAAAGTTCTTCGTGCTGAGACACCACGTGATGATCGGGTGTGATAGGCTCTACGTTCAAATACAACGGGTGCAAAACAGTTGCACACGCAGAATACTCAGGTTATACTTGATGAGCCAAGCATATACAGATATGGCCTCGGAACACGGAGACCGAAAGGTCGAGCTTGAATCATATAGTAGATATGATCAACATAGTGATGTTCACCAATGAAACTACTCCATCTCACGTGATGATCGGACATGGTTTAGTTGATTTGGATCACGTAATCACTTAGAAGATTAGAGGGATGTCTATCTAAGGGGGAGTTCTTTAGTAATATGATTAATTGAACTTAAATTTATCATGAACTTAGTACCTGATAGTATCTTGCTTGTTTATGTTTGATTGTAGATAGATGGCCCGTGCTGTTGTTCCGTTGAATTTTAATGCATTCCTTGAGAAAGCAAAGTTGAAAGATGATGGTAGCAATTACACGGACTGGGTTCGTAACTTGAGGATTATCCTCATTGCTGCACAGAAGAATTATGTGCTGGAAGCACCGTTGGGTGCCAGGCCTACTGCTGGAGCAACACCAGATGTTATGAACGTCTGGCAGAGCAAATCTGATGACTACTTGATAGTTCAGTGTGCCATGCTTTACGGCTTAGAATCGGGACTTCAACGACATTTTGAACGTCATGGAGCATATGAGATGTTCCAGGAGTTGAAGTTAATATTTCAAGCAAATGCCCGGATTGAGAGATATGAAGTCTCCAATAAGTTCTATAGCTGCAAGATGGAGGAGAACAGTTCTGTCAGTGAGCATATACTCAAAATGTCTGGGTATAATAATCACTTGATTCAATTGGGAGTTAATCTTCCAGATGATTGCGTCATTGATAGAATTCTCCCATCACTGCCACCTAGCTAAAGATCTTCGTGATGAACTATAATATGCAAGGGATGAATAAAACTATTCCCGAGCTCTTCGCAATGCTGAAAGCTGCGGAGGTAGAAATCAAGAAGGAGCATCAAGTGTTGATGGTCAACAAGACCAATAGTTTCAAGAAAAGGGGCAAAGGGAAGAAGAAGGGGAACTTCAAAAAGAACAGCAAGCAAGTTGTTGCTCAAGAGAAGAAACCCAAATCTGGACCTAAGCCTGAAACTGAGTGCTTCTACTGCAAGCAGACTGGTCACTAGAAGCGGAACTGCCCCAAGTATTTGGCGGATAAGAAGGATGGCAAGGTGAACAACTGTATATGTGATATACATGTTATTGATGTGTACCTTACTAATGCTCGCAGTAGCACCTGGGTATTTGATACTGGTTCTGTTGCTAACATTTGCAACTCGAAACAGGGACTAAGGATTAAGCGAAGATTGGCTAAGGACGAGGTGACGATGCACGTGGGAAATGGTTCCAAAGTCGATGTGATCGCGGTCGGCACGCTACCTCTACATCTACCTTCGGGATTAGTATTAGACCTAAATAATTGTTATTTGGTGCCAGCGTTGAGCATGAACATTATATCTGGATCTTGTTTGATGCGAGACGGTTATTCATTTAAATCAGAGAATAATGGTTGTTCTATTTATATGAGTAATATCTTTTATGGTCATGCACCCATAAAGAATGGTCTATTCTTATTAAATCTCGATAGTAGTGACACACATATTCATAATGTTGAAGCCAAAAGATGCAGAGTTGATAATGATAGTGCAACTTATTTGTGTCACTGCCGTTTAGGTCATATCGGTATAAAGCGCATGAAGAAACTCCATATTGATGGACTTCTGGAACCACTTGATTATGAATCACTTGGTACTTGCGAACTGTGCCTTATGGGTAAGATGACAAAAACACCGTTCTCCGGTACTATGGAGAGAGCAACAAATTTGTTGGAAATCATACATACAGATGTATGTGGTCCGATGAATTATGAGGCTCGTGGCGGATATCGTTATTTTCTCACTTTCACAGATGACTTAAGCAGATATGGGTATATCTACTTAATGAAACATAAGTCTGAAACATTTGAAAAGTTCAAAGAATTTCGGAGTGAAGTTGAAAATCATCGTAACAAGAAAATAAAATTCCTACGATCTGATCGTGGAGGAGAATATTTGAGTTACGAGTTTGGTGTACATTTGAAACAATGCGGAATAGTTTCGCAACTCGCGCCACCCGGAACACCACAGTGTAATGGTGTGTCCGAATGTCGTATCGTACTTTACTATATATGGTGCGATCTATGATGTCTCTTACTGATTTACCGCTATCGTTTTGGGGTTATGCTCTAGAGACAGCCGCATTCACGTTAAATAGGGCACCATCAAAATCCGTTGAGACGACGCCTTATGAACTGTGGTTTGGCAAGAAACCAAAGTTGTCGTTTCTGAAAGTTTGGGGCTGCAATGCTTATGTGAAAAAGCTTCAACCTGATAAGCTCGAACCCAAATTGGAGAAATGTGTCTTCATAGGATATCCAAAGGAAACTATTGGATACACCTTCTATCACAGATCCGAAGGCAAGACTTCTGTTGCTAAATTCGAAAACTTTCTAGAGAAGGAGTTTCTCTCGAAAGAAGTGAGTGGGAGGAAAGTAGAACTTGATGAGGTAACTGTACCTGCTCCCTTATTGGAAAGTAGTACATCACAGAAACCAGTTTCTGTGACACCTACACCAATTAGTGAGGAAGCTAATGATGATGATCATGAAACTTCAAAAAAAGATACTACTGAACCTCGTAGATCAACCAGAGTAAGATCCGCACCAGATTGGTACGGTAATCCTGTTCTGGAAGTCATGCTACTAGATCATGATGAACCTACAAACTATGGAGAAGAGATGGTGAGCCCAGATTCCGCAAAATGGCTTGAAACCATGAAATCTGAGATGGGATCCATGTATGAGAACAAAGTGTGGACTTTGGTTGACTTGCTCAAAGATCGGCAAGCAATTGAGAATAAATGGATCTTCAAGAAGAAGACTGACGTTGACGGTAATGTTACTGTCTACAAAGCTTGACTTATCGCAAAAGGTTTTCGACAAGTTCAAGGGATTGACTACGATGAGACCTTCTCACCCGTAGCGATGCTTAAGTCTGTCCGAATCATGTTAGCAATTGCCACATTTTATGATTATGAAATATGGCAGATGGATGTCAAAACTGCATTCTTGAAAGGATTTATGGAAGAAGAGTTGTATATGATGTAGCCGGAAGGTTTTGTCGATCCAAAGGGAGCTAACAAAATGTGCAAGCTCCAGTGATCCATTTATGGACTGGTGCAAGCCTCTCGGAGCTGGAATAAATGCTTTGATAGTGTGATCAGAGCATTTGGTTTTGTACAGACTTTTGGAGAAGCCTGTATTTACAAGAAAGTGAGTGGGAGCTCTGTAGCATTTCTGATATTATATGTAGATGACATATTACTAATCGGAAATGATATAGAATTTCTGGATAGCATAAAGGGATACTTGAATAAGAGTTTTTAAATGAAAGACCTCGGTGAAGCTGCTTACATATTGGGCATTAAGATCTATAGAGATAGATCAAGACGCTTAATTAGACTTTCACAAAGCACATACCTTGACAAAATTTTGAAGAAGTTCAAAATGGATCAAGCAAAGAAAGGATTCTTGCCTGTGTTACAAGGTGTGAAATTGAGTAAGACTCAATGCCCGACCAATGCAGAAGATAGAGAGAAAATGAAAGTTGTTCCCTATGCTTCAGCTATAGGCTCTATCATGTATGCAATGCTGTGTACCAGACCTGATGTGTGTCTTGCTATAAGTCTAGCAGGGAGGTACCAAAGTAATCCAGGAGTACCGAAATACCTGAAAAGGACTAAGGATATGTTTCTCATATATGGAGGTGACAAAGAACTCATCGTAAATGGTTATGTTGATGTAAGCTTTGACACTGAACCGGACGATTCTAAATTGCAAACCGGATACGTATTTGCATTAAACGGTGGAGCTGTCAGTTGGTGCAGTTCTAAACAGAGCGTTGTGGCAGGATCTACATGTGAAGCGGAGTACATAGTTGCTTCGGAAGCAGCAAACGAAGGAGTCTGGATGAAGGAGTTCATATCCGATCTAGGTGTCATACCTAGTGCATCGGGTCCAATGAAAATCTTTTGTGACAATATTGGTGCAATTGCCTTGGCAAAGGAATCCATATTTCACAAGAGAACCAAGCACATCAAGAGACGCTTCAATTCCATCCGGGATCTAGTCCAGGTGGGAGAGATAGAGATTTGCAAGATACATATGGATCTGAATGTTGCAGACCCGTTGACTAAGCCTGTTCCACGAGCAAAACATGATCAGCACCAAAGCTCTATGGGTGTTAGAATCATTACTGTGTAATCTAGATTATTGACTCTAGTGCAAGTGGGAGACTGAATGAAATATGCCCTAGAGGCAATAATAATGTTATTGTTTTATTTCCTTATATCATGATAAATGTTTATTATTCATGCTAGAATTGTATTATCCGGAAACATAATACTTGTGTGAATACATAGACAAACTAAACATCACTAGTATGCCTCTACTTGACTAGCTCGTTAATCAAAGATGGTTATGTTTCCTAACCATAGACATGTGTTGTCATTTGATTAACGGGATCACATTATTAGGAGAATGATGTGATTGACATGACCCATTCCATTAGCTTAGCACCCGATCGTTTAGTATATTGCTATTGCTTTCTTCATGACTTATACATGTTCCTATAACTATGAGATTATGCAACTCCCGTTTGCCGGAGGAACACTTTGTGTGCTACCAAACGTCACAACATAACTGGGTGATTATAAAGGAGCTCTACATGTGTCTCCAGAGGTAAATGTTGGGTTGGCGTATTTCGATATTAGGATTTGTCACTCCGATTGTCGGAGAGGTATCTCTGGGCCCTCTCGGTAATGCAAATCACATAAGCCTTGCAAGCATTGCAACTAATGAGTTAGTTGCGAGATGATGTATTACGAAACGAGTAAAGAGACTTGCCGGTAACGAGATTGAACTAGGTATTGAGATACCGATGATCGAATCTCGGGCAAGTAACATACCGATGACAAAGGGAACAACGTATGTTGTTATGCGGTCTGACCGATAAAAATCTTTGTAGAATATGTGGGAGCCAATATGAGCATCCAGGTTCCGCTATTGGTTATTGACCGGAGACATGTCTCGGTCATGTCTACATTGTTCTCGAACTCGTAGGGTCCGCACGCTTAAGGTTTCGATGACAGTTATATTATGAGTTTATGAGTTTTGATGTACCGTAGTTAGTTCGGAGTCCCGGATGTGATCACGGACATGACGAGGAGTCTCGAAATGATCGAGACATAAAGATTGATATATTGGACGGCTATATTCGGACACGGGAAGTGTTCCGGATGATTTCGGAGAAAACTGGAGTGCCGGAGGGTTACCGGAACCCCCCGGGAGAAGTAATGGGCCTTATGGGCCCTAGTGGAGAGAGAGAGGGGCGGCCAGGGTGGGCCGTGCGCCCTCTCCCCCTCTGGTCTGAATTGTACTAGGAGAGGGGGGCGGCGCCCCCTTTCCTTCTCCCTCTCCCCCTTTCCTTCCCCCCTCCTAGTAGGAGTAGGAAAGAGGGGAGTCCTACTCCTACTAGGAGGAGGACTCCTCCTCCTTGGCGCGCCCTAGGGCCGGCCGGCCTCCTCACCTTGCTCCTTTATATGCGGGGGCAGGGGCACCCCTAGACACACAAGTTGATCCACGTGATCGTTTTCTTAGCCGTGTGCGGTGCCCCCTTCCACCATACTCCTCGATAATATTGTAGCGGTGCTTAGGCGAAGCCCTGCGATGGTAGAACATCAAGATCGTCACCACGCCATCGTGCTGATGGAACTCTTCCCCGACACTTTGCTGGATCAGAGTCCGGGGATCGTCATCGAGTTGAACGTGTGCTAAAACTCGGAGGTGCCGTAGTTTCGGTGCTTGATCGGTCGGGCCGTGAAGACGTACGACTACATCAACTGCGTTGTCATAATGCTTCCGCTGTCGGTCTACGAGGGGTATGTAGATCACACTCTCCCCTCTTGTTGCTATGCATCACCATGATCTTGCGTGTGCATAGGATTTTTTTTGAAATTACTACGTTCCCCAAGAAATACATGTGTGAATACATAGACCATAACATGTCCCTAGTGAGCCTCTAGTTAACTAGCTCGTTGATCAATAGATAGTCATGGTTTCCTAACTATGGACATTGGATGTCATTGATAACGGGATAACATCATTAGGAGAATGATGTGATGGACAAGACCCAATCCTAAGCAGAGCACAAGATCGTGTAGTTCATTTGCTAGAGCTTTTCCAATGTCAAGTATCATTTCCTTAGACCATGAGATCGTGTAACTCCCGGATGCCGTAGGAGTGCTGTGGGTGTACCAAACGTCACACCGTAACTGGGTGACTATAAAGGTATACTACAGGTATCCCTGAAAGTATCTGTTTGGTTGACACGGATCGACACTGGAATTTGTCACTCCGTATGACGGAGAGGTATCTCTGGGCCCACTCGGTAATGCATCATAACAATGAGCTCAATGTGACCAAGTGTTTGGTCACGGGATCATGCATTACGGTACGATAAAGTGACCTGCCAGTAACGAGATTGAACGAGGTATTGGGATACCGACGATCAAGTCTCGGGCAAGTAACGTACTGATTAACAAAGGGAATTGAATACGGGATTGATTGAATCCTTGACATTGTGGTTCATCTGATGAGATCGTCGTGGAACATGTGGGAGCCAACATGGGTATCCAGATCCCACTGTTGGTTATTGACCGAAGAGTTGTCTCGGTCATGTCTGCGTGTCTCCCGAACCCGTAGGGTCTACACACTAAAGGTTTGGTGACGCTAGGGTTGTAGACATATTAGTATGCAGTAACCCGAAAGTTGTTCGGAGTCCCAAATGAGACCCCGGATGTCACGAGGAGTTCCGGAATGGTCCAGAGGTGAAGATTTATATATGGGAAGTCCAGTTTCGGCCATCGGGAAAGTTTCGGGGGTAATCGGTATTGTACCGGGACCACCGGAAGGGTCCCAAGATCCACCGGGTGGGGCCACCTATCCCGGAGGGCCCCATGGGCTGAAGTGGGAGGGGAACCAGCCCCTGGTGGTCTGGTGCGCCCCCCACGGGCCTCCCCTGCGCCTAGGGATGGAAACCCTAGGGGTGGGTGCGCCCCACCTGACTTGAGGGGCAAGTCCCCCCCCTTGGACGCCCCCCCCCCTTGGAGATTGGATCTCCTAGGCCCGGCTCCCCCCTAGGTGTGACGCCCCAAGACCAGAGCTTCAGATGCCTTCCGTGGTTTCCGGGTTTCATCGTGTGATTTGTTTGGTTCGTTGCATCATGTGCATTGCATCATGTCATCATGCCATCATCTCATAAATCTTTTGCAACTCAACTAAGTAAATTGCATGGATCTTTGGTCCATTTAAATCGAGGGAATTCACGTGGTGATTTTCTTTATAACATACCCTCCCAATATTAGGGAGCTATGATAAATAATCCATTCTTTGGAAATTTACCTTAACACACTTGCATATTAATTCCTTTGGCCTTTTCTTCTTCAAGTGTTGACTCTCTAACCTTGCCTTATATCCTTTCGTCATTTTCCGGAGCTTCACCTAAAATTTCAAAAATTTTGGTCACTCTAGAAACCTCGTCCCAGTTCAAACCCATTTGAATTAAATTCAAATGAGTTTGAAATCTTTTGTTCGATCGGGCTTTTTCTATTTTTCTCAGAACGAGCATATTTTTGTGAGTTCGGGAAAATTATCCCCATGCTCAAAAATCCTTTCCTTAACCCTCCTTTTTTTTCTCTATTTCTTTTCTCTTAGAAGAAGAAGAGAGAGGAAGAGCGAAGCCCAGCTCAGGTCCAGCGGAAGGCCCATCCTAACCCCGCAGCCTTTTGGCCAAGGCCCAGCCGGCCCCTTTCCACCTAACCCTAGCGCTCCCGCATCGCTACCCCCTGGCCCGATCCCCTCCCCTCTTCCCTCGTACCCCTTCCACCCAGCGCCGCCAGGGAGAGCGCACCCGATCCCATCTCCCTCTGGTTCTCCCAGTACCCGAAATCTCTCTCTCCCTCGAGCCCGATCCCTCTTTCGCTCTCTGCCTTCCCCGGCTCGATCTCCCTCACTCCCTCGTCTCCTTCCCCTGCTCGTGCGCCAGAGCGAGAGCCTCTCGCTCAATCCCGCAGGAGCCGTGCGCCCGATCCCCACCATCGCCAGTGCCTCCCCTGCGTTAACTCCGCCCGCCAGGAGCCCGCGACCCGTGCGCCTCCTCCATGGTCTTCCTCCTTGCCACCATGGGCGCGAGGGACCAGCTCGCCCGCCCCACCACGTCGCCAGGGCCGCCGGGCACCGCAGCCTGCCAGCTTCTTCTCTGCTTGAGGAGCTACAGCAGTCGCGCATGGCTACGCCTCCCATGGAGCTCCACCGCTGGGGCTGCTCCTCGCCTGCGTCGATGTCTTCCATCGCACTCCTGCTCCTCTGCATGTCCTCTGTCGCCTGCAGCGCGCGTGGCCGAGCTGCCCTGCCTTGTTCGACCACCGGAACCGTGCCAAGTCGTTGCCTCTTTGCATCTGTGCTGTGTTGCCATGGATACATGCAACCGTGGAATCAATCCCAAGCATCAAGTACCAGGACACTACGAAACCTGAATCGCCAAGACCGGACCCGTCAAGTACCCCTTCGGATTTGTCAAGACCCTCATGTACAACTACACCCGATGATGCGACAAGTACCCCGACAACGTGTACATCTACGCCGCCAAGACCGGACCGACAAGTACCCCGACATCGCGTGTACCACTACCGTCACCCCGAAGACGTTGGAGCCATCAAGTACCTCTCCGAACGAATGTGAACTACTACCGTCGCAAGAATGGGACCGGAAAGTCCGAAGACCCCAAGTACCACGACACCGATGACATGAACGTCTACGGAAACTCATGCAACGATAAACATGTACCACTACCGTCGCCGAGATCGCGAGAACCTCTACCGCCGACCCTAGAGCGTGCTAGGACGACTACTTCCTCTACTTCCTCTACGAACCCGAACCGCTCCAAGAATGCACCTGGAAGGTATAACCACCGAGACGATGACCCGTGGACGAAAGCATGTGTTGTATGAGATGCATGTTTAGTTGTTGTTTTAGCCCGTGAACATTAGTGGTTCCTCCTCGTTGCCATGCCGTCGTTGACTCGTGGGAACCCGGTAACCGGGATCACCCACCATCTTTTTCACACTCCCGCCACACTTTCTTTTGCACCGACGTTCTCAATGAGTTGTCGAACTGGAACGTTGCAGTGGCACCGTTTCGTTATCATCGCCGTGGCACCCCTTTCTTTCTACTACGGTGACAAATGCTTCCTAATGCTCTTGTCAACTTTTAATAAAAATTGCATAAACTTGAACATGTCATCCGCATCATGTTAACAACTTTAAGATGGTTAAAATTTGTTGTTGCTTTAAAAATTGCTAATGCATATGGGGACTTACCGGATTTGTTGTTTGTTATATCCGGCCCCATTTAAATTGCTTAGACTGTGTATTTTACTCATGTTTCACCTCTTGCCATGTTTAACAACATTTAATATTGTTGGGTACATAAACGAGAGAGAACTAAATAATTGATGTGGTGTTCCGTCAATATGCAACTCGTTGCATATTGAGCTCCACTTAACTTGTAGTTTTGTTTGTGCCCTTTGCCATGCCATGCATATTTAAACCGGACATGCATCATACTTGGTTGTGCATCATGCCATGTTGATGTGATGGTTGTTTATTATCTTTGGCTGCTTCTTTCCGGTGTGCTTCTTCGGGTTAGATCCGATAACGTTGCGTTTGTGAGGACCCGTTCGACTACGTCCGTTTGTCTTCTTCATGGACTCGTTCTTCTTCCTTGCGGGATCTCAGGCAAGATGACCATACCCTCGAAATCACTTCTATCTTTGCTTGCTAGTTGCTCGCTCTTTTGCTATGCCTATGCTGTGATACCGACCACTTGCTTATCATGCCTCCCATATTGTTGAACCAAGGCTCTAACCCACCTTGTCCTAGCAAACCGTTGTTTTGGCTATGTTACCGCTTTGCTCAGCCCCTCTTATAGCGTTGTTAGTTGCAGGTGAAGATTGAATTTTGTTCCTTGTTGGAACATGGAGATGTTGTTCCTTGTTGGAACATGTTTACTTGTTGGGATATCACAATATATCCTATTTAATTAATGCATCTATATACTTGGTAAAGGGTGGAAGGCTCGGCCTTATGCCTGGTGTTTTGTTCCACTCTTGCCGCCCTAGTTTCCGTCATATCGGTGTTATGTTCCCGGATTTTGCGTTCCTTACGCGGTTGGGTAATAATGGGAACCCCTTGATAGTTCGCCTTGAATAAAACTCCTCTAGCAATGCCCAACCTTAGTTTTACCATTTGCACTAACAACCTACCACCTTCCCTTGGGTTCTGCAGACTCAAGGGTCATCTTTATTCTAACCCCCCCGGGCCAGTGCTCCTCTGAGTGTTGGTCCGAACTGAGCTGCCTGCGGGGCCACCTCGGGGAAACTTGAGGGTTGGTTTTACTCGTAGCTAGTCTCATCTGAGTGTGCCCTGAGAAAGAGATATGTGCAGCTCCTATCAGGATTTGTCGGCACATTCGGGCGGTGTTGCTGGATTTGTTTTAACTTGTCGAAGTGTCTTGTAGAACCGGGATACCGAGTCTGATCGGAATGTCTCGGGAGAAGGTATATCCTTCGTTGACCGTGAGAGCTTGTCATGGGCTAAGTTGGGACACCCCTGCAGGGATTTGAACTTTCGAAAGCCGTGCCCGCGGTTATGGGCAGATGGGAATTTGTTAATGTCCGGTTGTAGAAAACCTGAAGTTGACTTTAGTTAAAATGCATCAACTGCGTGTGTAACCGTGATGGTCTCTTTCCGGCGGAGTCCGGGAAGTGAACACGGTGTTGGAGTTATACTTGACGTAGGTTGTTCTAGGATCACTTCTTGATCATACTTTCTCGATCGTGCTTTGCCTTCTCTTCTCGCTCTCATTTGCGTATGTTAGCGACCATATATGCTAGTCGCTTGCTGCAGCTCCACATCATACCTTTTACCTTACCCATAAGCTTAAATAGTCTTGATCGCAAGGGTGCGAGATTGCTGAGCCCCCATGACTCACAGATACTTCAAAAACCAGCTTGCAGGTGCCGATGAGTCCGTGCAGATGACGCAGCCAAGCTCAAGGAGGAGCTCGATGAAGATCTTGTCCGTTGTGTTGCTTCGTTCTAGTTGATCAGTAGTGGAGCCCAGTTGGGGTCGATCGGGGACCTTGTCGCATTTGGGGTTCTTCTTTTATTTTGGTTCCATAGTTGGACCTTGATTGTATTTGGATGATGTAATGCTTTATTCATGTAATTGTGTGAAGTGGCGATTGTAAGCCAACTATGTATCTTTTCCCCTATTGTATTACATGGGTTGTTTGCAAAGATTACCTCACTTGCGACATTGCTTTCAATGCGGTTATTCCTCTAAGTCGTGCTTCGACACGCGGGAGATATAGCAGCATCAAGGGCGTTACAAGTTGGTAATCAGAGCCTTCCCCGACCTTAGGAGCCCCCATTGCTTGATCGAATTAGCGGACGAGTTGAGTCTAGAAAAATGTTTTTGAGTCATTTAGGAATCATATATTGGAGAGTTTAGGAATTCTTTTTACTTCCCAGTCTCCTCATCGCTCTGGTAAGGCATCCTGACATAGAGTTTTGACTCTTCTCTTCTCAAATTTCACAAAAAAAATATAGGATCACGCGGGTATCTTGGAATCGTTCCGATCGATTTGTGACGAGAACATTGTTCTTGGTGCCTCCTGTCATTTAGGGGTTGTGGCAGTGTCCCGGGGAGTTGAGATCCGAGGTGTTGTCGTCACAATTTTATTGTTGCAGTTCTGGAATACCTGAGTTTAGTACGCCGACATCGAAAATCTCTTTTATGCAGTTGTTGGTGAGATAACCTCGACGCCACCCAGTACTGGGCCGGGAGTTCGGGAGTATTGCCATAACTCGTATAACGGATGCTTTTCGAAGGTTGAGGTAGATGATTTCCGAAGGTTTCTTGGTTATGTGTTGAAGGATGCATACAGCTGGATGTAGGATTTGCTAGTTTTGGGTGAGATATTATGATTCCCCTGTATCTCCAACACCTGATTGCATAACCGGAAAATTTCGGGAGTTTCATAGGTGGGAATTCAAGTAGCTCTTAGGATATCTTTCCAACAGATGTATGATATGAAATTGGGGTTCGACGTCTAGTGGTCCGCCTATTCACGGTTGGTTTTACAGTGGTCTCGTTGTGTCTTAAAGAGTCCTTGGCTATGCCGACTCGGGGATGCTTTGTATGTCATGTGCACTGCCTTGTACATGATGGTGTTGTACGATCGAGCCCGTGTAGGCCCCACCACGAAAACTTCAGATGAAATCTCTATCATATGTTTGTTCCGGCTTATTCTGCAAGCCAATCCTTTGTTTTGTTTTGAGTTGTGGTATTCGAGTTGTTTCGAAGTCAAATGTTGATTCCATACCCTTTCTAAGCGGTGTTCTCATATTTCTTTGAGAATACAAATCCTTCTCGTTTATTGAGATTGTCATGTCAATCCTTTTTCACCGGCATGCTTCTCTTCAAGTGGATCCGATCATTTCAACATCCGCAAGATCAAGTATCAGTTCTTCTCAATGGTGTTTGTTTCATCCATCCCAAGTTGCCTTTGTTTTTCCTGCCCTCCCTCCCTTGTTTTCTTTAGGGACTCAGATTTTTTATTCAAGTATCCTTTATTGATGGGAAGCCTCTCCATTCTTTTTCCGTCAATTTTCTTATCCAGTGATGCTCATGAAGATACTAATGGAGCCTCAAGTTTATCTTTCTTCATTCTTTTTCTTCTCCGGTGGATTCTAGTCAAGCTTTGCTGATCATAGCCTTTCCTCGTTTCAAATGCTTTCTCATGCCGGTGCAATCCTTAATCATTCACCTCTTGCTATTCAATTGTTCCGGAGTGCTGAAGATATCTCAGAAGGATCGTCTTGTCATTCAAGATTCGTTAATCCTATTTTGAGGATGTTTATCTCATTCAAGCCTTTTAATTCAACCGGTGCAACCTCTCTTTCAAAACATTCAACGGTGTTTTATTTTGAGTGGGCCCTAACCCACAGGTCTTTTCCCAGGATCTTACCTGACTCTTCTTATTTTCCCGGCGTTTCTCTCAAATTCTTTCAAAGTTTGACGTAAGAATGAATTGTCATCAGTCAAATGCCTTTCTCCAAGATTGGTTAATTTCTTTTCATCGTTGGTTCAACCTCTTCCTTTTTTGGGGATTCTCCCGGAGTGCCTCAATAATTCATGGTGGTGTTTCTCATCGTCTTTCTTGGATTTTGAAGACCGAAGAAGAGTTCTCCTCCATATCTTGCTCCATTCTCTTCAAGATTCATGTTGCTTGCTTGTTGCCATCCTCTCATAATTATTTTCGATTGTGAGAATCCTTTTCACCCATCAGGAGCTATTCAAGGGTATTTTCAGTTTGATTCTCCGGAGCCCATCATTTTAGAAGACTTTTCATGCTCAGCTTTCAGCTCTCCTTCTCCAAATCTAACTGGTGCATCATTCAAGTATGTTCTCTAATCAGTTCATGATCTCTTCGTTCTCTTGTATCTAAACTCTCTCATGTATTTTTGCTCATTCTCAATTCTTACGGTGGTTCTTCCAAGATTTTGTCTTCCTTCGTTCATCATATCAATTTATTCGTTGTTTCAACCCGACCGGTGGTTCGTTGAAGACCTTTCTCAAGTTGACGATATATCTATCTTAATCCTTTTCAAAGAAAATAAGTAGTATGCCAAATCCGTTTGCTCGTCATCAATTAAATTAGTGAAGGATACACATAACGTAATTCATATTCGTGTTTCATCCAAGTGATCAATTCTTTATTCCGGAGGTTCATCGAAAAATTCTTGGTTTCTTTTGCTCATCTTTCTTTTCCGGAGTTCCAAGCTCTCTTAGTTATATCGTCGTGAAGATCCATATAATCATCGCAAGGCTTCACCTTGTGTTTTCAACTCCTCTTTCCTTTCGTCTGATCATTCTTTTATTACCAGAGTTCTTCATGGAGGCTCTACATGTTGGTTCATCAAAGAATTAATTCCTTCTCGAAGTGTTCATCAACATTCTTTTCAGAGGAGCTCAAGTTTTCTTCTTCTTGCAATCCGGAGTGCAATTCCTTCTACCTTATCTTTTTAGGTGCTGTTATGTCATTTTGACAATTTCTTTCGTGTTTCATGATCCACAAGTTGTCAGGAATGAGATATTTTAAATCCATCAATCTCGTCATTGGAGTCATCTAGGGTGATATTTCACCTAAAGCCTTCCCGAAGGATTGTGGCTATTTATGGTGCTTATAATGACCCAAGTTCTTCAATTATCCTCCTGGTGAATAACCTTTCTCGTCTCCTTGTTCATACCAATCCAATTCTTTTCCTGTGAGTGGCAGGTTGTCACCTCATATTTTGAGATGTTTACTACAAGACCTTATCAAGCTTATCCTTTCGTTGTTGGTGTTCCAACAACTCCATTCGACCCTTCTCCTAAAGATGCTTTTGCAAGCTCATTTAAGGTAGAAGATGTTGTTTTCTCCTCCGTTCATTCCATTCCTTTTCTCTCTTTTCTTTTGGAGGCATTGTGTTGTTGCTCTCTTCAACCCTTCTTCTTGTTCTTGTCAGGACCTTGTTATTTTCATGCTTATCCATTTAACCAGAGTGTTGTGCCTGTTGCTCAAGTTCTTTTCGCCTTATCAAGCCTTGCATCTCTTTTCAACCGGAGTGCTGTCCGAATTTGTTCTCCCTTGTTACTCTTTCCTACCGGAGTGCTTTCAACTTTGTTCTTCTTCGTGGCATTCTTTCTTTCAATCTGTTCAACCTCTCAAGGTTCTCTGGTTTCACTCGTTTGTCAAAGAAGCAATTTAGTTTTACCTCTTCTCTCCTCTTCCGTTTCCCTCTGGTGCCATCCTAGATCTCGGGACGAGATCCTTTCGTAGTGGTGGAGTGTTGTGATGCCCCAAGACCGGAGCTTCAGATGCCTTCCGTGGTTTCCGGGTTTCGTCGTGTGATTTGTTTGGTTCGTTGCATCATGTGCATTGCATCATGTCATCATGCCATCATCTCATAAATCTTTTGCAACTCAACTAAGTAAATTGCATGGATCTTCGGTCCATTTAAATCGAGGGAATTCACGTGGTGATTCTCTTTATAACATACCCTCCCAATATTAGGGAGCTATGATAAATAATCCATTCTTTGGAAATTTACCTTCACACACTTGCATATTAATTCCTTTGGCCTTTTCTTCTTCAAGTGTTCACTCTCTAACCTTGCCTTATATCCTTTCGTCATTTTCTGGAGCTTCACCTAAAATTTCAACATTTTTGGTCACTCTAGAAACCTCGTCCCAGTTCAAACCCATTTGAATTAAATTCAAATGAGTTTGAAATCTTTTGTTCGATCGGCCTTTTTCTATTTTTCTCAGAACGAGCATATTTTTGTGAGTTCGGGAAAATTATCCCCATGCTGAAAAATCCTTTCCTTAACCCTCCTTTTTTTCTCTATTTCTTTTCTCTTAGAAGAAGAAGAGAGAGGAAGAGCGAAGCCCAGCTCAGGTCCAGCGGAAGGCCCATCCTAACCCCGCAGCCTTTTGGCCAAGGCCCAGCCGGCCCCTTTCCACCTAACCCTAGCGCTCCCGCATCGCTACCCCCTGGCCCGATCCCCTCCCCTCTTCCCTCGTACCCCTTCCACCCAGCGCCGCCAGGGAGAGCGCACCCGATCCCATCTCCCTCTCGTTCTCCCAGCACCCGAAATCTCTCTCTCCCTCGAGCCCGATCCCTCTTTCGCTCGCTGCCTTCCCCGGCTCGATCTCCCTCACTCCCTCGTCTCCTTCCCCTGCTCGTGCGCCAGAGCGAGAGCCTCTCGCTCAATCCCGCAGGAGCCATGCGCCCGATCCCCACCATCGCCAGTGCCTCCCCTGCGTTAACTCCGCCCGCCAGGAGCCCGCGACCCGTGCGCCTCCTCCATGGTCTTCCTCCTTGCCACCATGGGCGCGAGGGTCCAGCTCGCCCGCCCCACCATGTCACCAGGGCTGCCGGGCACCGCAGCCTGCCGGCTTCTTCTCTGCTTGAGGAGCTACAGCAGCCGCGCATGGCTACGCCTCCCATGGAGCTCCACCGCTGGGGCTGCTCCTCGCCCGTGTCGATGTCTTCCATCGCACTGCTGCTCCTCTGCATGTCCTCTGTCGCCCGCAGCGCGCGTGGCCGAGCTGCCCTGCCTTGTTCGACCACCGGAACCGTGCCAAGTTGTTGCCTCTTTGCATCTGTGTTGTATTGCCATGGATGCATGCAACCATGGAATCAATCCCAAGCATCAAGTACCAGGACACTACGAAACCTGAATTGCCAAGACCGGACCCGTCAAGTACCCCTTCGGATTCGTCAAGACCCTCATGTACAACTACACCCGATGATGCGACAAGTACCCTGACAACGTGTACATCTACGCCGCCAAGACCGGACCGACAAGTACCCCGACATCGCGTGTACCACTACCGTCACCCCGAAGACGTTGGAGCCATCAAGTACCTCTCCGAACGAATGTGAACGACTACCGTCGCAAGAACGGGACCGGAAAGTCCGAAGACCCCAAGTACCATGACACCGATGACATGAACATCTACGGAAACTCGTGCAATGATAAACATGTACCTCTACCATCGCCGAGATCGCGAGAACCTCTACCGCCGACCCTAGAGCGTGCTAGGACGACTACTTCCTCTACTTTCTCAACGAACCCGAACCGCTCCGAGAATGCACCTGGAAGGTATAACCACCGAGACGATGACCCGTGGACGAAAGCATGTGTTGTATGAGATGCATGTTTAGTTGTTGTTTTCGCCCATGAACATTAGTGGTTCCTCCTCGTTGCCATGCCGTCGTTGACTCATGGGAACCCGGTAATCGGGATCACCCCACCATCTTTTGCACACTCCCGCCACACTTTCTTTTGCACCGACGTTCTCATTGAGTTGTCGGAACCGGAACGTTGCAGTGGCACCATTCCGTTATCGTCACCGTGGCACCCCTTTCTTTCTACTACGGTGACAAATGCTTCCTAACGCTCTTGTCAGCTTCTAATAAAAACTGCATAAACTTGAACATGTCATCCGCATCATGTTAACAACTTTAAGATGGTTAAAATTTGTTGTTGCTTTAAAAATTGCTAATGCATATGGGGACTTACCGGATTTGTTGTTTGTTATATCCGGCCCCATTTAAATTGCTTAGACTGTGTATTTTACTCATGTTTCACCTCTTGCCATGTTTAACAACATTTAATATTGTTGGGTACATAAACGAGAGAGAACTAAATAATTGATGTGGTGTTCCGTCAATATGCAACTCGTTGCATATTGAGCTCCACTTAACTTGTATTTTTGTTTGTGCCCTTTGCCATGCCATGCATATTTAAACCGGACATGCATCATACTTGGTTGTGCATCATGCCATGTTGATGTGATGGTTGTTTATTATCTTTGTTTGCTTCTTTCCGGTGTGCTTCTTCGGGTTAGTTCCGATAATGTTGCGTTTGTGAGGACCCGTTCGACTATGTCCGTTTGCCTTCTTCATGGACTCGTTCTTCTTCCTTGCGGGATCTCAGGCAAGATGACCATACCCTCGAAATCACTTCTATCTTTGCTTGCTAGTTGCTCGCTCTTTTGCTATGCCTATGCTGCGATACCGACCACTTGCTTATCATGCCTCCCATATTGTTGAACCAAGGCTCTAACCCACCTTGTCCTCGCAAACTGTTGTTTTGGCTATGTTACCGCTTTGCTCAGCCCCTCTTATAGCGTTGTTAGTTGCAGGTGAAGATTGAAGTTTGTTCCTTGTTGGAACATGGAGATGTTGTTCCTTGTTGGAACATGTTTACTTGTTGGGATATCACAATATATCCTATTTAATTAATGCATCTATATACTTGGTAAAGGGTGGAAGGCTCGGCCTTATGCCTGGTGTTTTGTTCCACTCTTGCCGCCCTAGTTTCTGTCATATCGGTGTTATGTTCCCGAATTTTGCGTTCCTTACGCGGTTGGGTAATAATGGGAACCCCTTGACAGTTCGCCTTGAATAAAACTCCTCCAGCAATGCCCAACCTTGGTTTTACCATTTGCACTAACAACCTACCACCTTCCCTTGGGTTCTGCAGACTCAAGGGTCATCTTTATTCTAACCCCCCCGGGCCAGTGCTCCTCTGAGTGTTGGTCCGAACTGAGCTGCCTGCAGGGCCACCTCGGGGAAACTTGAGGGTTGGTTTTACTTGTAGCTAGTCTCATCTGAGTGTGCCCTGAGAAAGAGATATGTGCAGCTCCTATCGGGATTTGTCGGCACATTCGGGCGGTGTTGCTGGATTTGTTTTAACTTGTCGAAGTGTCTTGTAGAACCGGGATACCGAGTCTGATCGGAATGTCTCGGGAGAAGGTATATCCTTCGTTGACCGTGAGAACTTGTCATGGGCTAAGTTGGGACACCCCTGCCGGGATTTGAACTTTCGAAAGCCGTGCCCACGGTAATGGGCAGATGGGAATTTGTTAATGTCCGGTTGTAGAAAACCTGAAGTTGACCTTAATTAAAATGCATCAACCGCGTGTGTAACCGTGATGGTCTCTTTCCGGCGGAGTCCGGGAAGTGAACACGGTGTTGGAGTTATGCTTGATGTAGGTTGTTCTAGGATCACTTCTTGATCATAGTTTCTCGATCGTGCTTTGCCTTCTCTTCTCGCTCTCATTTGCGTATGTTAGCCACCATATATGCTAGTCGCTTGCTGCAGCTCCACATCATACCTTTTACCTTACCCATAAGCTTAAATAGTCTTGATCGCGAGGGTGCGAGATTGCTGAGCCCCCGTGACTCACAGATACTTCAAAAACCAGCTTGCAGGTGCCGATGAGTCCATGCAGATGTCGCACCCAAGTCCCTGGCCCCTCCCTCTCCCTCTAGTTTGAGCTTGGCGAAGCCCTGCCGAGATCACCGCTGCTTCCACCACCACGCCGTCGTGCTGCTGGATCTCCATCAACCTCTCCTTCCCCTTGCTGGATCAAGAAGGAGGAGACGTCTTCCTCAACCGTACGTGTGTTGAATGCGGAGGTGCCATCCGTTCGGCGCTCGGTCATCGATGATTTGGATCACGACGAGTACGACTCCATCAACCCCGTTCTCTTGAACGCTTCCGCTCGCGGTCTACAAGGGTATGTAGATGCACTCCCCTCTCCCTCGTTGCTAGATGACTCCATAGACTGATCTTGGCGGTGCGTAGAAAATTTTAAAATTCTGCTACGTTCCCCAACAATGGCATGATGAGCTAGGTCTACGCGTAGTTTCTATGCACGAGTAGAACACAAGTTGTTGTGGGCGTTGATTTTGTCAATTTACTTGCCGTTACTAGTCTTATCTTGATTCGGCGGCATCATGGGATGAAGCGGCCCAGACCGACCTTACACGTACGCTTACGTGAGACTGGTTCCACCGACTAACATGCACTAGTTGCATAAGGTGGCTAGCGGGTGTCTGTCTCTCCCACTTTAGTTGGATCGGATTCGATGAAAAGGGTCCTTATGAAGGGTAAATAGAAATTGGCATATCACGTTGTGGTTTTGGTGTAGGTAAGAAACGGTCTTGCTAGAAACCTATAGCAGCCACGTAAAAACTTGCAACAACAATTAGAGGACGTCTAACTTGTTTTTGCAGCATGTGCCGTGTGATGTGTTATAGCCAAAAGGTTGTGATGAATGATATATGTGATGTATGAGATTGATCATGTTCTTGTAATAGGAATCACGACTTGCATGTCGATGAGTATGACAACCGGCAGGAGCCATAGGAGTTGTCTTAATTTATTTATGACCTGCATGTCAACATAAATGTCATGTAATTACTTTACTTTATCACTAACCATTAGCCATAGTAGTAGAAGTAATAGTTGACGAGACAACTTCATGAAGACACGATGATGGAGATCATGATGATGGAGATCATGGTGTCATGCCGGTGACGACGATGATCATGGCGCCCCGAAGATGGAGATCAAAAGGAGCAAAATGATATTGGCCATATCATGTCACTATTTGATTGCATGTGATGTTTATCATGTTTTAAATCTTATTTGCTTAGAACGATGGTAGCTTAAATAAGATGATCCCTCACAATAATTTCAAGAAAGTGTTCCCCCTAACTGTGCACCGTTGCGAAGGTTTGTTGTTTCGAAGCACCACGTGATGATCGGGTGTGATAGATTCTAACGTTCGAATACAACGGGTGTAAGCCAGATTTACACATGCAATACACTTAGGTTGACTTGATGAGCCTAGCATGTACAGACATGGCCTCGGAACACGTGAGACCGAAAGGTCAAACATGAGTCGTATAGAAGATACGATCAACATGAAGATGTTCACCGATGATGACTAGTCTGTCTCACGTGATGATCAGACACGGCCTAGTTGACTCGGATCATGCATCACTTAGATGACTAGAGGGATGTCTGTCTGAGTGGGAGTTCATTAAATAATTTGATTAGATGAACTTAATTATCATGAACTTAGTTTAAAAACCTTTGCAAAATGTCTTGTAGATCAAATGGCCAACGCTCATGTCAACCTCAACTTCAACGCATTCCTAGAGAAAACCAAGCTGAAAGATGATGGCACCAACTATACGGACTGGGTCCGGAACCTAAGGATCATCCTCATAGCTGCCAGGAAAGCATATGTCCTAGAAGAACCACTAGGTTAAGCACCCATCCCAGAGAACCAAGACGTTATGAACGCTTGGCAGTCATGTGCTGATGATTACTCCCTAGTTCAGTGCGGCATGCTTTACAGCTTAGAACCGGGGCTCCAAAAGCGTTTTGAGCAACACGGAGCATATGAGATGTTCGAAGAGCAGAAAATGGTTTTCCAAGCTCATGCCCGGGTCGAGAGATATGAAATCTCCGACAAGTTCTACAATTGTAACATGGAGGAAAATAGTTCTGTCAGTGAGCACACACTCAAAATGTTTGGGTTGCACAACCGCTTGTCCCAGCTGGACATTAACCTCTCGGACGAGGCGGTCATTGACAGAATCCTTCAGTCGCTCCCACCTAGCTACAAGAGCTTTGTGATGAACTACAATTTGCAAGGGAAAGGGACATTGGAAGCGAAACTGCCCCAAATACTTAGCGGACAAGAAGGCCGGCAACACTAAAGGTATATGTGATATACATGTAATTGATGTGTACCTTACCAGTTGTAGTGACCCGACCTCAGACGGTCAAGCCTCTATGTATCTGTGCCATCCCTGGATCGGTATGCTGGCACACACAGTACATCAATGTATATATCAAAGTGCAATCACATGTATAAATAACGTAAAACTGATATATACCTCATAAGTCTCAGCGGAAACAAACAATCGGGTGTGGAGTCCCATCAACGCCATTGGCAGGTTGAGTGTAGACCGTAACCCTGTACCATACTCTTACTCGTCGGAAGGAACATATCCGCAGCATGAGACGTTGCAGCCGTGTAGGTCAGTACATTAAATGTACCGGCAAGATCACTGTAAGAAAAACAGATGATAAACTATACTATATGTAATATGGCTTTATGGCTCTGTATCTGAGTTTTGATTGCATAAAAGCTGGTTTTATTTTCCCTACATCAAAGGAATTAACCAGAGTCTGTACTACGGAGTTTTCTATAATGACATGGTTCCGCCAACCGATGTCTCATAGCCCAAATCATCATAAGTTACCCACAATTAAGTTATCAGTCCGGTGTTGAGAGTTCCGAGATAGATCCAAGTCCAGAGGCTCAAATTGTCCGTAACCGGGGACACAGCTAATCGATTTGGTTTTAACCCTCTGCAGAGGTTTGCACACTTTACACACAAGATTCGATCCCTCTCTTTACATTCTCGCACTTCAGGGTGTTTGAGAACAAGATGACCGAAACATGGTCTTCCGAAGAGTTCCACTGACCACTGTCCGGTGCTCATCCAATCCTACCATAGTTCTACATCTGCTAGCACCGTCCCAGCCAGAGTCACCACTAAGGTCAACCAAGCCAGAGCCCATAGTGACTTGCGGTTGCACAGGTAAGCTTCCAGGCATGAAGTATTCTTCCGTCTCTTTGAGTCTGGGTGAGGCTTTCCGCAAGATGTCATGGCGCTTCTCCATGCATCCCGGCCAACCACTGGTTTCTCCAGGGTGCCCGTCAACCGTCCTTCACCCAGTAGTGTGTATTGAATTCTTGTCTCGAGTCTCTAAATCTTGAGGAGTCTTGAAGAGGTAGTCCTTGCCGGTGCCATCATTAAGTTGTCGCCATTGACATATAGTCCTCCTTTACTCCACTCTCATGCACTCATACCAAACCCTGTCTACTATAGCGTAGCATTAAAACTATATAACGTCCCGGGCTTGATAACAGGGAGATGGGTTCCTACCTCATGCATTCTACTCAACTACAAGAAATCAATATCACTATTGGAGGGATTACTGAAAAGATGCTACTACATGCAAATAAAATATAGGTATGAAAAAAACATGGTCAAAGTGAACTTGCCTGGTATTACTTGATGAAGATAATAACGCTCTCGGAATCTTTGATAAACTATTCGTCACTCCGTTGAAAATCTATATAGTCAAACATAGCATTCATATAAGCAAACATACTAGCAGGAAATTCTAACACTCATAATAAACCAACAAATAGATTGCAAAACAACAAGGGACACCAAATAAGAACAAAGGAAAAACTACACAGCAAAATTACTAAAGAAAACTCTAAGACATAACACAAAATAGTTTTGTCCTAAGCAAAACTTAACAAAGAAAATACTAAACTAATAACTTCAACAAAAAATAAAATTTAAATCATAAAGTATTTTTCATAAAGTTTTATTAGCAAAAAGAAACAAATAAAAAGCTTTTATGAAACACTAGCTATGACCTAAACAAGTTTTCAAACAAAACTAAAGAAAATAATTTTTTATAATAAAATAAAATTGTCTACTTTTCAATAACAGAAGCCAAACTAAATTTTTGCAAAAAAAATACAAAAATGTTTATAGTTAAAAACAAATAAATACTAAGGGAAAAGAAAATAACACTAAACTATATAAAACAGTACTATTTTGCCTAAAATCATAATTTAAAATAAACTAAAAATAAAATACTCAACACTACTGGATAGGCAAAGGTCCTAGTGACCAGGAGCAAAAAGAATCAATCAAAAATATTTTATAAAACTCAAACTAGAGCCAAGATAGTGTTTGAATCACATTTGAAGTAATTCAAATTTAAACTACTCAAATTTGAAAACTAAGTATCCAGAAAGAAACTTCAACAAATTTGTGACACAAAGAAAAAAAGAATCACTCAATTTGGATCTAGAACCTAAAAGATATAAAGAATCTAAAAATAGAACTATTCTGTTTTTTTGAAACAGAAACTAAATAAAAATCAAAACAGGCACGTGCTACGTGGCCTACTGCTATTGGGCTAAACTGGTGGGCGATCCATAACTAAACGGCCCTCGGCCGAAAACTAACTAAACCGCGCACGTACGAAATAAAAGAAACCGGTCGGCTAAACCGATCTGGACTAAACCGTAAAAACCATAAATAAAACCGAACTAAAAAAAATAAGCCTAACCGTTCATCCAACTAATCTATACCGTAGATTTAGAATCGGACAGAGGAGGGGAAGTGGAGAGCTCACCACGGGGAAGGTCGACGGCGAGCGGCTCGGACGTCGGCGGCAGCGGCGCTCCGATCGTCGGCGGGCTCCAGGGAGACTACGGGAGGACGCGGCGTTCGACGGCGAGTCCAGCGGTGGTCGAGATGGTGCCGTAGGTGGACGGAGGAGGTCGGCGGCGAGGTCGAGGCGGTGGTGGCGTTCGGGCGTCGGCGGTGGCGGCGCTCTGGTGGGTTTCAGGCTTGGGTGAGGGCACGTGGAGATGCGAACGAGCGAGGGGAGTGCAGAGATCGTCTCGGGAGGCGGCAAGGGGGTCGGAGTAGCTCGGTGCGGCGGCAATGGCGCGGCGGGGGCACTCGGCTCCGACGAGCAATTGAGAAGGAGGCGGGGGTTCTCAGAAGGGGCTTTAGGGCAGAATTGGTCGAGGGGCGGGAGGTATATATAGGGGAGGGTGCTTGGAGAAGGGGGCGAGGGGATTCGTGATCCCGAGAAGATCGGGATTCCGGTGGCGGCGGCGTGACTTGGCATGGGGAGGAAGAAGACGCGGGCGGGGCGATCGGGCAGTGGGCCCCTGCGGTCAGCAGCACAGGCGCGAGCAAGAGGGGAGCGGGCGACCGAGGCGAAGGGGATTCGGGCGTCTAGCGCGGAGCTGGGCTGGCAGGCTCGGGCGCGCTGGTGGGCTGCAGCGTTGCTGGGCCTGTTGGCCTAGTCGCACGCTGGGGCTTTTTTCCTTACATTTTTTGAATTAAGGCAGAGAGGGAAGAAAACTAAATATAGAAAAACCTATAGTATTTTTATATAGGACATATATATATCAATTAAATCAGAAAAGTAAACCCTACAACGTGAACATTTTTCCAGAGGCAAAAATCCAAACTAAAAGAAAACAGTTTTTATATAAATTCCAAATAAACTCCAATTTGAATTCAAAAACTTTTGGCATTAATTTCTCTTGAATTTTTGGAGTGTCATGTTAGCTCCTCTCATACTTTTAAACAAGTATTTGTCAGGGGTATATGAAATAAATTTCGAATGCCAAGTTGAATCCAAATTCAAATAAAATTCATATGTCTCTGAAATTTCCAAATGCCACTCAATTTCACACAATCAGTCACACAAAAATCAAACAAACATTCATAAATATTTATTTAATATAACATTCCAAAATTTAGAAGTTTGGGATGTTACAAACCTACCACACTTCAAAAATGAATCTCGTCCTTGAGATTCGAAGAGGCTAGCAAGAAAAGGTTAGGGTTTGGGGTCTTCTAGCAATGCCATTGATTGGAATGGTCTAGTGTGCTACCACACTTCAAAGCAAGGTTAGGGTTATAATAAACTCAGGTACTTCCTCTGGAGTGCCGACGATATCTATCTCTTCACATATCTTACAATAGCCCTTCATTAATGCTCTTCTGTCATAGGCATAGCGTTTTCCTCATAATCTTGGATCGCTTCGTCAAAGATGAGGTTCGTCCGAGACTGGATCTTCTTAGTTGATAGGTCTGTGTCCATTCTAGACAACTATCGAAATACTCATGGTGGTCTACCATTAGTGGTTTCTGCAGAAAAGGGGCCTTGGCTTCATTCTTACCATATAATCTACGATTGGCAACAGTTGCCATGTACATGGGTTTATCATCATACCATTTTAAGGCTTAAGCAAAGCTTCAATGAGCGTTGTCACTTTACTATGGGTAAGTCTCTCAGATTTACCATTCCAAATATCAAGAGTGAATGATAAGAGTAAGTCGGTATGGTGATCAATCCATTCCGCACCCAGATCATTACCCTGTATAAGGTTTAGCGAATCTCGTATTTCTAACACTCGGGCATCCTCACAAGCTTTGCAGAAATTTCTCTTGTCCTCGAAATGGGTTTAGGTAAATCCATTGATTCTGTAAGCTGAACAAAACATCTATCATTCTTCACAATCTCGGGGTTTACGTAACATCCTATGTAACATCTGCTGATCAAATCACATATTCTTCCAGAATTCTTCCTTCAACAAGATTGTGCTTGTGCCTTGGTCAAATCCTGGGCCTGTGGATTATGGGTCGACTTCAGTACTTGCATAGTGTTAACTCATCCGTGGAGTTACAGTTGTTCCATATTCCAACATTACACCTCCTTTAAATCCAATAGTACTTCATTTTGTCATACTCTTGGGGTAACCATCATAATCAAACTCCAACTTATTTCATCTGGCTCCTTTCTATGGACCGTCATGAACAACACCTTTCTTTCTTCATTGATCCAGTGGCTTTACGAAGTCCAACCACACTTAAAATTAAATGCATTAGTTCATCCATAAATCATATTATTTTCATATCAAATCTTTTATTATATCCTAACCATTTTTCGTAAATCCAAATTCCAAAAAGGTACTTCATTACAAATGCCGCCATCCAGATGGTTTGATATGGTGAAGCATTACTTCTCACTTTTTTCATTTTTCCTCCTTGAGGATCCTTCAGTCCCACTGGAATTGTGCGACATGCTCCTTGAAATCTTTAATCATCTGTTTCATCATGGTGGCCTTGAGCTTCGTCTCCATCATCTCTGCATGCACTTCTATTAGGTATTCCTGAGTATAATAGAGTCTTGCTTCAAGTATTTCTCCGATCTGGCGTATGGCTTCCATGGCTGCTTCACGAACAGCGTCGAAGAAAGTTGCTTGTGGTACACGTGAGATGAAAAAGTATTGCCCCATCGTCTTTGGGCAAACTCCTTTCATACGGTGGAGGTGTACCTCCACATACCAAAGTTCCACTCCCTTTTGCATGAAGGGGTATCCTTTGTAGACTGCATCTCCTTCAAGGTGAATATGCTTCATCATGTCCTTCAGGATTTTTGGGTAATCATGATCACTTGTCAGGGTCATGATCGTTTCCCGTCCCTTGAGGAAAGACTCATAAAGGGTCGTCATCTGCGGTTGTAAAACAAAAATGGTGCTCAGAATAAGGTACATATCTCCTTGGGTACACATTCATATCATCCAAAAAAAACTTCAAACTCAATTTCCAACATCCAGTTTATGCATCACAACTCATTTTCTTCCATGTTCACCCAGAATATTATTTCCAAGATAAAACATAACAACTCCTTAAAACCTTTCAACATATGACATATCAACTTTATTGAGTCATGAATTATTACAATCTCTGAGTAATCTATTACATAACTCAACCCCGCATTCTCATGAAAAGTGTTTTCCATACTACCCTTATTACTGATATCAACATCTCCACTACTCAGCTCCAGCTTTCTCATGATTTGAACAATCCCTAGCAAAATGTCCTGCTTCCTTGCAACGAAAACAAATAACTTCCGGTATGTCTCGAGGCTTCTTGGTGATGGTGCCTGCTCCTTGAGTTCCTTGCTTCCTTTTAAGATAATCATTGGCATAATGCCCGACGTCCTTACATTCAAAACAGGTAATATGACTCTTGTCCCTCTTTGCAGAAATTGGGTTGTTCTGAGGGTGTCTTTGTTTTCTCTTCCTGGTTTTCTTCGTTCTGATCAAACATTCTATTCCCCGTGGATCAAACTCCACTGCTTCTGTCGGGAAGTATCCCAGATACTCTTTTCTTTCCTTGGTGCAATACTGTGAAAAATGTCCTCCTTCTCCACATGAATAACATGCATTGGAGTAAATCTGTTGAGGCTTTCTCCATCAAGGTCTTCAACACTTTCCTTAATCACATGGTATTTCATAACTTCTCGTAGGGCTTCTTTCATTCCTTCTTCCTGCTTCTGAATAGTTTGTTGCACCATGGGGGTAAATTTAACACTGAGCTGGGTAGTGGGTGGTTCCTTCACACAAGAAACAAGTCACCTGACTCGTTGGGCATTCCTCGGCTGGGTGTTTCTCCTCACAATGAGGGCATCCATCCTTGTGTTCCTCCTGGGTGTGTCCTATTTCTCCGCAAATCTTGCAGGCACAAGGTTTATTTCTTGGGGTATCATGGTGCTTCCGGATAAGACGAGATCTTGTCAGAGTCTTCTTGAATTCTTCCCAAGTCCTTGCTCCATTCCATCCCTATATAGCTTGATGCATCTGCCACCATGTTGCAACACTTCCTTCAAAGTACTGAAGAGCGTATGATACTTCATTCTTCCTTGAAATCAAATTGCTCCCGAAGTGATTCTCCATGTTCTGAATCCATAGCTCTGCTTCCAGCTGGGTTTTCGGTCCAGAGAATACCATTCCAACTTCATTCATCATCTACTGGGTCCAAGGGTTTTAGGGTGAGATAAGAGAGAGGTGGGGAGGGATACACACAATACAAACAATAGTTTTGAAGAAACGAGTTTTATTTTGTGGCTGTCGGAAAAACATCAAACAAATAATAGCTCACAATCGTCGCATCTAACATAAGTGTCTAATAGGGGTTTGGTCCTCTAACGGTTGAATAATTCTTCTGATTCTTCAAGTCGTCGGAGTCTTCAATTGGTGTAGCTTCAACTCTTCTAATGCATGCTCAAATCATGTTTACTCTGAAATGGTCATCGGTTGTCCGATACCTTGTCCTTCTTGGAGCGGATTCGGTTGATCCTCCATGTGGTCAAAAGGGAAAGGGGTATATTCTAACTATTTGAGGTAAGAGAGGATATTTGATAAAATCAGAAAATATGAGAAGTAATGGATTCTTTTGAAAAATAAAGTTTTAGAGATTTCCTGTCCTAGGAGCTTTCTAGTTTCTAGGGTCACGTCCTACAGTCAACATGTGCTCTGATACCATATCTGTAGCGACCCGACCTCAGACGGTCAAGCCTCTGTGTATCTGTGCCATCCCTGGATCGATATGCTGGCACACACAGTACATCAATGTATATATCAAAGTGCAATCACATGTATAAATAACGTAAAACTGATATATACCTCATAAGTCTCAGCGGAAACAAACAATCGGGTGTGGAGTCCCATCAACGCCATCGGCAGGTTGAGTGTAGACCGTAACCCTGTACCGTACTCTTACTCGTTGGAAGGAACATATCTGCAACATGAGACGTTGCAGCCGTGTAGGTCAGTACATTGAATGTACCGGCAAGATCATTGTAAGAAAAACAGATGATAAACTATATTCTATGCAATATGGCTTTGTGGCTCTATATCTGAGTTTTGATTGCATAAAAGCTGGTTTTATTTTCCCTACATCAAAGGAATTAACCAGAGTCTGTACTACGGAGTTTTCTATCATGACATGGTTCCGCCAACCGATGTCTCATAGCCCAAATCATCATAATTTACCCACAATTAAGTTATCAGTCCCGTGTTGAGAGTTCCGAGATAGATCCAAGTCCAGAGGCTCAAATTGTCCGTAACCGGGGACACGGCTAATCGATTAAGTTTTAACCCTCTTTAGAGGTTTGCACACTTTACCCGCAAGATTCGATCCCTCTCTTTACATTCTCGCACTTCAGGGTGTTTGAGAACAAGATGACCGAAACATGGTCTTCCGAAGAGTTCCTCTGACCACTGTCCGGTGCTCATCCAATCCTACCGTAGTTCTACATCTTCTAGCACCGTCCCAGCCAGAGTCACCACTAAGGTCAACCAAGCCAAAGCCCATAGTGAGTTGCGGTTGCACAGGTAAGCTTCCGGGCATGAAGTATTCTTCCGTCTCTTTGAGTCTGGGTGAGGCTTTCCGCAAGATGTCATGGCGCTTCTCCATGCATCCCGGCCAACCACTGGTTTCTCCAGGGTGCCCGTCAACCGTCCTTCACCCAGTAGTGTGTATTGAATTCTTGTCTCGAGTCTCTAAATCTTGAGGAGTCCTGAAGAGGTAGTCCTTGCCTGTGCCATCATGAAGTTGTCGCCATTGACGTAGAGTCCTCCTTTACTCCACTCTCATGCACTCATACCAAACCCCGTCTACTATAGCGTAGCATTAAAACTATATAACGTCCCGGGCTTGATAACAGGCAGATGGGTTCCTACCTCATGCATTCTACTCAACTACAAGAAATCAATATCACTACTGGAGGGATTACTGAAAAGGTGCTACTACATGCAAATAAAATATATGTATGAAAAAAACATGGTCAAAGTGAACTTGCCTGGTATTACTTGATGAAGATAATAATGCTCTCGGAATCTTTGATAAACTGTTCGTCACTCCGTTGAAAATCTATATAGTCAAACATAGCATTCATATAAGCAAACATACTAGCAGGAAATTCTAACACTCATAATAAACCAACAAATAGATTGCAAAACAACAAGGGAGACCAAATAAGAACAAAGGAAAACTACATAGCAAAACTACTAAAGAAAACTCTAAGACATAACACAAAACAGTTTTGTCCTAAGCAAAACTTAACAAAGAAAATACTAAACTAATAACTTCAACAAAAAATAAAATTTAAATCATAAAGTATTTTTCATAAAGTTTTATTAGAAAAAGAAACAAATAAAAAGCTTTTATGAAACACTAGCTATGACCTAAACAAGTTTTCGAACAAAACTAAAGAAAATAATTTTTTATAATAAAATAAAATTGTCTACTTTTCAATAACAGAAGCCAAACTAATTTTTTGCAAAAAAACCAAAAAGTTTTATAGTTAAAAACAAATAAATACTAAGGGAAAAGAAAATAACACTAAACTATATAAAACAGTACTGTTTTGCCTAAAATCATAATTTAAAATAAACTAAAAATAAAATACTCAACACTACTAGATAGGCAAAGGTCCTAGTGACCAGGAGCAAAAAGAATCAATAAAAAATATTTTATAAAACTCAAACTAGAGACAAGATAGTGTTTGAATCATATTTGAAGTAATTCAAATTTAAACTACTCAAATTTGAAAACTAAGTATCCATAAAGAAACTTCAACAAATTTGTGACACAAAGCAAAAAGAATCACTCAATTTGGATATAGAACCTAAAAGATATAAAGAATCTAAAAACAGAACTATTCTATTTTTTGAAACAGAAACTAAATAAAAATCAAAACAGGCACGTGCTACGTGGCCTAGTACTATTGGGCTAAACTGGTGGGCGATCCATAACTAAACGGCGCTCGGCCAAAATCTAACTAAACCGCGCACCTACAAAATAAAAGAAACCGGTCGGCTAAACCAATCTGGACTAAACCGTAAAAACCATAAATAAAACCGAACTAAAAAAATAAACCTAACCGTTCATCCATCTAATATATACCATAGATTTAGAATCGGACAGAGGAGGGGAAGTGGAGAGCTCATCATGGGGAAGGTCGATGCCGAGCGGCTGGGACATCGTCGACGGCGGCGCTCCGATCGTCGGCGGGCTCCGGCGAGAGTACGGGCGGACGCGGCGTTCGACGGCGAGTCCAGCGGTGGTCGAGATGGTGCAGTAGGTGGACGGAGGAGGTCGGTGGCGAGGTCGAGGCGGCGGTGGCATTCGGGCATCGGCAGTGGCGGCGCTCCGGTGGCTTTCAGGCTTGGGTGAGGGCACGGGGACATGCAGACGAGCGAGGGGAGTGCAGAGATGGTCTCGGGAGGCGGCAAGGGGGTCGTAGTAGCTCGGTGGGGCGCCAATGGCGCGGCGGGGGCGCTCGGCTCCGGCGAGCAATTGAGAAGGAGGCGGGGCTTCTCGGAAGGGGCTTTGGGGCGGAATCGGTCGAGGGGCGGGAGGTATATATAGGGGAGGGTGCTTGGAGAAGGGGGCGAGGGGATTCATGATCTCGAGAAGATCGGGATTCCGGCGGCGGCGGCGCGACTTGGCGTGGGGAGGAAGAAGAAGACGCGGGCGGGGCGATCGGGCAGTGGACCCTGCGGTCAGCGGCACAAGGGCGAGCGAGAGGGGAGCGGGCGACCGAGGCGAAGGGGATTCGGGCGTCTGGCGCGGAGCTGGGCTGGTAGGCTCGGGCGCGCTGGTGGGCTGCGGCGTTGCTGGGCCTGTTGGCCTAGCTGCACGCTGGGGCTTTTTTCCTTACATTTTTTGAATTAAGGCAGAGAGGGAAGAAAACTAAATATAGAAAAACCTACAGTATTTTTATATAGGACATATATATATCAATTAAATCAGAAAAATAAACCCTACAACGTGAACATTTTTCCAGAGGCAAAAGTCCAAACTAAAAGAAAACAATTTTTATATAAATTCCAAATAAACTCCAATTTGAATTCAAAAACTTTTGGCATTAATTTCTCCTGAATTTTTGGAGTGTCATGTTAGCTCCTCTCATACTTCTAAACAAGTATTTGTCAGGGGTATATGAAATAAATTTCGAATGCCAAGTTGAATCCAAATTCAAATAAAATTCAAATGTCTCTGAAATTTCCAAATGCCACTCAATTTCACACAATCAGTCACAATAAAATCAAACAAACATTCATAAATATTTATTTAATATAACATTCCAAAATTTAGAATTTCGGGATGTTACACCAGTACTCGTAGTAGCTTCTGGGTATTTGATACCGGTACGGTTGCTCATATTTGTAACTCAAAACAGGAGCTGCGGAATAAGTGGAGACTGGCGAAGGACAAGGTGACGATGCGCGTCGGGAATGGTTGCTAGGTCGATGTGATCGCCGTCGGCACGCTACCTCTATATTTACCTACGGGATTAGTTTTAAACCTCAATAATTGTTATTTAGTGCCAGCTTTGAGCATGAACATTGTATCTAGATCTCGTTTAATACGAGATGGCTACTCATTTAAATCCGAGAATAATGGTTGTTCTATTTATATGAGAGATATGTTTTATGGTCATGCCCCGCTGGTCAATGGTTTATTCTTAATGAATCTCGAACATGATGTTACACATATTCATAGTGTGAATACCAAAAGATGTAAGATTGATAATGATAGTCCCACATATCTGTGGCACTGCCGCCTTGGTCACATCGGTGTCAAACGCATGAAGAAGCTCCATACAGATGGACTTTTGGAGTCTCTTGATTTTGAATCATTTGACACGTGCGAACCATGCCTCATGGGTAAAATGACCAAGACTCCATTCTCCGGAACAATGGAGCGAGCAACCAACTTATTGGAAATTATACATCTGATGTGTGCGGTCCAATGAGCGTTGAGGCTCGCGGTGGCTATCATTATGTTCTCACTCTCACTGATGACTTAAGTAGATATGGGTATGTCTATTTGATGAAACACAAGTCTAAGACCTTTGAAAAGTTCAAGGAATTTCAGAATGAGGTAGAGAATCAACGTGACCGAAAGATAAAATTCTTACGATCAGATCGTGGGGGAGAATATTCAAGTCACGAATTTGGTACATACTTAAGGAAATGTGGAATCGTTTCACAATTCACGCCGCCTGGAACACCTCAGTGTAACGGTGTGTCCGAACGTCGTAATCGCACTCTATTGGATATGGTGTGATCTATGATGTCACTCACTGATTTACCGCTATCATTTTGGGGATACGCTCTAGAGACAGCTAAATTCACTTTAAATAGGGCACCGTCTAAATCCATTGAGAGGACATCGTATGAATTATGGTTTGGGAAGAAACCTAAGCTGTCGTTTCTAAAAGTTTGGGGATGCGATGCTTATCTTAAGAAACTTCAACCTGAAAAGCTCGAACCCAAGTCGGAAAATGCGTCTTCATAGGATACCCTAAGGAAACCATTGGGTATACCTTCTACCTCAGATCTGAAGGCAAGATCTTTGTTGCCAAGAACGGGTCCTTTCTAGAGAAAGAGTTTCTCTCGAGAGAAGTAAGTGGGAGGAAAGTAGAACTCGATGAAGTACTGCCTCTTGAACCGGAAAGTAGCGTAGCTCAGGAAGATGTTCCTGTGGTGCCTGCACCGACTAGAGAGGAAGTTAATGATCATGATCAAGGTACTTCGGATCAAGTTTCTACTGAACTTCGAAGGTCCACAAGGACACGTTCCACACCAGAATGGTATGGCAACCCTGTCCTGGAAATCATGTTTGTTAGACAATGGTGAACCTTCGAACTATGAAGAAGCAATGGCAGGCCCAGATTCCAACAAATGGCTTGAAGCCATGCAATCCAAGATAGGATCCATGTATGAAAACAAAGTATGGACTTTGACAGACTTGCCCGATGATCGGTGAGCGATAGAGAATAAATGGATTTTTAAGAAGAAGACGGACGCGGATGATAATGTTACCATCTATAAGGCTCGACTTGTCGCTAAGGGTTATCGACAAGTTCAAGGGATTGACTACGATGAGACCTTCTCACCCGTAGCGAAGCTGAAGTCCGTCCGAATCATGTTAGCAATTGCCGCATACTATGATTATGAGATATGGCAAATGCACGTCAAAACGGCATTCCTTAACGGCTTTCTCAAGGAAGAATTGTATATGATGCAGCCGGAAGGTTTTGTCAATCCTAAGAATGCTAACAAGGTATGCAAGCTCCAGCGCTCCATCTATGGGCTGGTGCAAGCATCTTGGAGTTGGAACATTCGCTTTAATGAAATGATCAAAGCGTTTGGGTTCATGCAGACTTATTGAGAAGCCTGCGTTTACAAGAAAGTGAGTGGGAGCTCTGTAGCATTTCTCATATTATATGTGGATGACATACTTTTGATGGGAAATGATATAGAACTTTTGGATAGTATTAAGGCCTACTTGAATAAGTGTTTTTCAATGAAGGACCTTGGAGAAGCTGCTTACATATTAGGCATCAAGGTCTATAGAGATAGATCGAGACACCTCATAGGTCTTTCACAAAGCACATACCTTGATAAGATATTGAAGAAGTTCAATATGGATCAGTCCAAGAAGGGGTTCTTGGCTGTGTTGCAAGGTGTGAAATTGAGCTCAGCTCAATGTCCGACCGCGGCAGAAGATAGAGAAAAGATGAGTGTCGTCCCCTATGCCTCAGCCATAGGGTCTATCATGTATGCCATGCTGTGTACCAGACCTGATGTAAACCTTGCCATGAGTTTGGTAGGAAGGTACCAAAGTAATCCTGGCATGAAACACTGGACAGCGGTCAAGAACATCCTGAAGTACCTGAAAAGGACTAAGGATATGTTTCTCGTATATGGAGGTGATGAGGAGCTCGTCATAAAGGGTTACGTCGACGCTAGCTTCGACACAGATCTGGATGACTCTAAGTCACAAACCGGATACGTGTATATTTTGAATGGTGGGGCAGTAAGCTGGTGCAGTTGCAAGCAGAGCGTCATCGTGGGACAACATGTGAAGCGGAGTACATGGCAGCCTCGGAGGCAGTGCATGAAGCAATCTGGATGAAGGAGTTCATCACTGACCTAGGAGTCATACCCAATGCGTCGGGGCCGATCACTCTCTTCTGTGACAACACTGGAGCTATTGCCCTTGCCAAGGAGCCCAGGTTTCACAAGAAGACCAGGCACGTCAAGCGTTGCTTCAACTCCATTCGTGAAAATGTTCAAGATGGAGACATAGATATTTGCAAAGTACATACGGATCTGAATGTCGCAGATCCGTTGACTAAACCTCTTCTGCGAGCAAAACATGATCAACACCAGAACTCTATGGGTGTTCGATGCATCACAATGTAACTAGATTATTGACTCTAGTGCAAGTGGGAGACTATTGGAAATATGCCCTAGAGGCAATAATAAAATGATTATTATTATATTTCCTTGTTCATGATAATTGTCTATTATTCATGCTATAATTGTGTTATCCGGAAATCATAATACATGTGTGAATACATAGACCATAACATGTCCCTAGTGAGCCTCTAGTTAACTAGCTCGTTGATCAATAGATAGTCACGGTTTCCTGACTATGGACATTGGATGTCATTGATAATGGGATCACATCATTAGGAGAATAATGTGATGGACAAGACCCAATCCTAAGCATAGCACAAGATCGTGTAGTTCGTTTGCTAGAGATTTTCCAATGTCAAGTATCATTTCCTTAGACCATGAGATCGTGTAACTCCCGGATGCCGTAGGAGTGCTTTGGGTGTACCAAACGTCACAACGTAACTGGGTGACTATAAAGGTATACTACAGGTATCCCCCAGAGTATCTGTTGGGTTGACATGGATCGAGACTGGAATTTGTCACTCTGTATGACAGAGAGGTATCTCTGTGCCCACTCGGTAATGCATCATCACAATGAGCTCAATGTGACCAAGTGTTTGGTCATGGGATCATGCATTACGGTACGAGTAAAGTGACTTGCCGGTAAGGAGATTGAACAAGGTATTGGGATACCGACGATCGAATCTCAGGCAAGTAACGTACCGATTGACAAAGGGAATTGAATACGGGATTGATTGAATCCGCGACATCGTGGTTCATCCAATGAGATCATCGTGGAACATGTGGGAGCCAACATGGGTATCCAGATCCTACTATTGGTTACTGACCGGAGAGTCATCTTGGTCATGTCTGCGTGTCTCCCGAACCCGTAGGGTCTACACACTTAAGGTTCGGTGACGCTAGGGTTGTAGAGATATTAGTATGCGGTAACCCAAAAGTTGTTCGGAGCCTCGGATGAGATCCAGGACGTCACGAGGAGTTCCGGAATGGTCCGGAGGTGAAGATTTATATATAGGAAGTCCAGTTTCGGCCACCGGGAAAGTTTCGGGGGTAATCGGTATTGTACCGGGACCACCGGAAGGGTCCCGGGGTCCACCGGGTGGGGCCACTTATCCCGGAGGGCCCCATGGGCTGAAGTGGGAGGGGAACCAGCCCCTGGTGGGCTGGTGCGCCCCCATGGGCCTCCCCCTGCACCTAGGGCTGGAAACCCTAGGGGTGGGGGCGCCCCACCTGACTTGGGGGGCAAGTCCCCCCCTTGGTCGTCGCCCCCCTTGGAGATTGGATCTCCTAGGGCCGGCGCCCCCCTAGGGGCCCTATATATAGTGGGGGGAGGGCAGCCGCACCCAAGTCCCTGGCGCCTCCCTCTCCCCTCGTAACACCTCTCCCTCTCATTGGAGCTTAGCGAAGCCCTGCTGAGATCACCGCTGCTTCCACCACCACGCCGTCGTGCTGCTGGATCTCCATCAACCTCTCCTTCCCCTTGCTGGATCAAGAAGGAGGAGACGTCTTCCCCAACCGTACGTGTGTTGAACATGGAGGTGCCGTCCGTTCGACGCTCGGTCATCGGTGATTTGGATCATGACGAGTACGACTCCATCAACCCCGTTCTCTTGAACGCTTCCACTCGCGATCTACAAGGGTATGTAGATGCACTCCCCTCTCCCTCGTTGCTAGATGACTCCATAGATTGATCTTGGTGGTGCGTAGAAAATTTTAAAATTCTGCTACGTTCCCCAACAGCTGGCGGGTGTCAGTTTCTCCAAATTTAGTTGAACCGAGTGTGGCTACGCCCGGTCCTTGCGAAGGTTAAAATAGAACCAACTTGACAAACTATCGTTGTGGTTTTGATGCGTAGGTAAGAACGGTTCTTGCTCAGCCCGTAGCAGCCATGTAAAACATGCAATAACAAAGTAGAGGACGTCTAACTTGTTTTTGCAGGGCATGTTGTGATGTGATGTGGTCAAGACGTGATGAGATATAAGTTGTTGTATAAGATGATCAAGTTTTGTTGAAGTTATCGGCAACTGGCAAAAGCCTTATGGTTGTCTCTCTATTGCATAAGATGCAAGCGCCAAATAATTGCTTTACTTTATCGCTATGCGATAGCAATAGTTGCAAGAGCAATAGTTGGCGAGACAACCATGTGACGACACAGTGATATAGATCAAGATGATGGAGATCATGGTGTCATGCCGGTGACAATGGAGATCATGACGATGCTTTGGAGATAGGGATCAAAAGCACAAGATGATGATGGCCATATCATGTCACATATTTTGATTGCATGAGATGTTTATCTTTTATACATCTTACTTTGCTTAGTTATGACGGTAGCATTATAAGATGATCTCTCACTAAATTTCAAGATAAAAGTGTTCTCCCTGAGTATGCACCGTTGCCAAAGTTCGTCGTGTCCAGACACCACGTGATGATCGGGTGTGATAAGCTCTGCGTCCATCTACAACGGGTGCAAGCCAGTTTTGCACACGCAGAATACTCAGGTTAAGCTTGACGAGCCTAACATATGCAGATATGGCCTCGGAACACTGAGACCGAAAGGTCGAGCGTGAATCATATAGTAGATATGATCAACATAGTGATGTTCACCATTGAAAACTACTCCATTTCACGTGATGATTGGTTATGGTTTAGTTGATTTGGATCACGTGATCACTTAGAAGATTAGTGGGATGTCTTTCTAAGTGGGAGTTCTTAAGTAATATGATTAATTGAACTTAAATTTATCATGAACTTAGTCCTGGTAGTATTAGCATATCTATGTTGTAGATCAATAGCTCGCGTTTACCTCCCCTGTTTTATTTTTGATATGTTCCTAGAGAAAACTAAGTTGAAAGATGTTAGTAGCAATGATGCAGATTGGATCCGTGATCTGAGGTTTATCCTCATTGCTGCACAGAAGAATTATGTCCTTGACACCGCTAGGTGACAAACCTATTGCAGGAGCAGATGCAGATGTTATGAACGTTTGGCTAGCTCAATATGATGACTACTTGATAGTTTAGTGCACCATGCTTAACAACTTAGAATCGGGACTTCAAAGACGTTTTGAACGTCATGGATCATATGGATGTTCCAGGAGTTGAAGTTAATATTTCAAGGAAATACCCGAGTTGAGAGATATGAAGTCTCCAACAAGTTCTATAGCTAAAAGATGGAGGAGAATAGCTCAAACAGTGAGCATGTGTTTAGATTGTCTGGGTACTACAATCGCTTGAATCAAGTGGGAGTTAATCTTCCAAATAAAATAGTGATTGACAGAATTCTCTAGTCACCATCACCAAGTTAGTAGAACTTCGTGATGAACTATAGTATGCAAGGGATGATGAAAACGATTCCTGAGCTTTTCATGATGATGAAATCGATGAAGGTAGAAATCAAGAAAGAGCATCAAGTGTTGATGATTAACAAGACCACTAGTTTCAAGAAAAGGGCAAAGGGAAAGAAAGGGAACTTCAAGAAGAACGGCAAGCAAGTTGCTGCTCAAGTGAAGAAGCCCAAGTCTGGTCCTAAGCCTGAGACTAAGTTCTTCTATTTCAAAGGGGCTGGTCACTGGAAGCGGAACTGCCCCAAGTATTTGGCGAATAAGAAGGATGGCAAAGTGAACAAAGGTATATTTGATATATAGATTATTGATGTGTATTTTACTAGTGTTCATAGCAACCCCTCGGTATTTGATACTGGTTCAGTTGCTAAGAGTAGTAACTCGAAACGGGAGTTGCAAAATGAACAGAGACTAGTTAAGGGTGAAGTGACGATGTGTGTTGGAAGTGGTTCCAAGATTGATATGATCATCATCGCACACTCACTATACTTTCGGGATTAGTGTTGAACCTAAATAAGTGTTATTTGGTGTTTGCGTTGAGCATGAATATGATTTGATCATGTTTATTGCAATACGGTTATTCATTTAAGTAAGAGAATAAATTGTTGTTCTGTTTACATGAATAAAACCTTCTATGGTCATACACCCAATGAAAATGGTTTGTTGGATCTCGATCGTGGTGATACACATTCTCATAATATTGAAGCCAAAAGATGCAAAGTTAATAATGATAGTGCAACTTATTTGTGGCACTGCCGTTTAAGTCATATTGGTGTAAAGCGCATGAAGAAAATCCATGCTGATGGGCTTTTGGAATCACTTGATTATGAATCAGTTGATGCTTGCGAACCATGCCTCATGGGCAAGATGACTAAGACTCTGTTCTCCGGAACAATGGAGCGAGCAATAGATTTGTTGGAAATCATAAATACTGATGTATGTGGTCCGATGAATATTGAGGCTCGTGGCAGGTATCATTATTTTCTTTCCTTCACAGATGATTTGAGTAGATATGAGTATATCTACTTAATGAAACACAAGTCTGAAACATTTGAAAAGTTCAAAGAATTTCAAAGTGAAGTGGAGAATCATCGTAACAAATATAAAAGTTTCTACGATATGATCGTAGAAGTATAATATTTGAGTTACGAGTTTGGCCTTCAGTTAAAACAATGTGAAATAGTTTCACTACTCACGCCACCTGGAACACCACAGTGTAATGGTGTGTCCGAACGTCATAACCGTACTTTATTAGATATGGTGCGATCTATGATGTCTCTTACCGATCTACCACTATCGTTTTGGGGTTATGCATTAGAGACAGCTGCATTCACGTTAAATAGGGCACCATCTAAATCTGTTGAGATGACACCATATGAACTATGGTTTGGCAAGAAACCTAAGCTGTCGTTTCTTAAAGTTTGAGGTTGCAATGCTTATGTGAAAAATTTCAACCTGATAAGCTCAAACCCAAATCGGAGAAGTGCGTCTTCATAGGATACCCAAAAGAAAATGTTGGGTAGACCTTCTATCACAGATCCGAAGGCAAGATATTCATTGCTGAGAATGGATCCTTTCTAGGGAAGGAGTTTCTCTCGAAAGAAGTGAGTGGGAGGAAAGTAGAACTTGATGAGGTAACTGTACCTGCTCCCTTATTGGAAAGTAGTTCATCACAGAAATCTGTTCCTGTGACTACTACACCAATTAGTGAGGAAGCTAATGATGATGATCATGTCACTTCAGATCAAGTTACTACCAAACCTCATAGGTAAACCAGAGTGAGATCCGCACCAGAGTGGTACGGTAATCCTGTCCTGGAGGTCATGTTACTTGACCATGACGAGCCTACGAACTATGAGGAAGCGATGATGAGCCCAGATTCCGCGAAATGGCTTGAGGCCATAAAATCTGAGATGAGATCCATGTATGAGGACAAAGTATGGACTTTGATTGACTTGCCCAATGATCGGCGAGCCATTGAGATTAAATGGATCTTCAAGAGGAAGACGGATGCTGATAGTAGTGTTACTATCTACAAAGCTAGAATTGTCACAAAAAGGTTTTCGACAAGTTCAAGGTGTTGACTACGATGAGAGTTTCTCACTCGTACCTATGCTTAAGTCTATCCGAATCATGTTAGCAATTGCCACATTTTATGAAATCTGGCAAATGGATAAACAAAACTACATTCTTTAATGGATTTATTAAAGAAGAGTTGTATATGATGCAACCAGAAGGTTTTGTCAATCCTAAAGGTACTAACATAATATGCAAGCTCTAGCGATCCATCTATGAACTGGTGCAAGCATCTCGGAGTTGGAATATATGCTTTGATAAGTTGATCAAAGCATATAGTTTTATACAGATTTGCGGTGAAGCCTGTATTTACAAGAAAGTGAGTTGGTGCACTACATCATTTCTGATAAGTATATGTGAATGACATATTGTTGATCGGAGATAATGTAGAATTATTCTGCAAAGCATAAAGGAATGTTTGAAAGGAGTTTTTTCAAAGAAAGACCTCGGTGAAGCTACTTACATATTGAGCATCAAGATCTATAGAGATAGATCAAGACGCTTGATAAGTTTTTCAATGAGTACATACCTTGACAAGATTTTGAAGTAGTTCAAAATGGAATAGTCAAAGAAAGAGTTCTTGCCTGTGTTACAAGGTGTGAAACTTAGTAAGACTCAAAACTCGACCACGACAGAAGATAGAGAGAGAATGAAAGTCATTCCCTATGCCTCAGCCATAGGTTCTATAAAGTATGCCATGTTGTGTACCAGACCTATTGTATACCCAGCCCTGTGTTTGGCAAGGGAGTACAATAGTGATCTAGGAGTAGATCACTGGACATTGGTCAAAATTATCCTTAGTGGAATAAGGATATGTTTCTCGATTATGGAGGTGACAAAAGGTTCGTCGTAAAGGGTTACGTCGATGCAAGTTTTGACACTGATCCAGATGACTCAAAGTCTCAATCTAGATACATATTTAAAGTGGGAGCAATTAGCTAGAGTAGTTCCATGCTGAGCATTGTTGACATAGAAATTTGCAAAATACATACGGATCTGAATGTGGCAGACCTGTTGACTAAACTTCCCTCACAAGCAAAACATGATCACACCTTAGTACTCTTTGGGTATTAATCACATAGCGATGCGAACTAGATTATTGACTCTAGTAAACCCTTTGGGTGTTGGTCACATGACGATGTGAACTATGAGTGTTAATCACATGGTGATGTGAACTATTGATGTTAAATCACATGGGGATGTGAACTAGATTATTGACTCTAGTGCAAGTGTGAGACTGAAGGAAATATGCCCTAGAGGCAATAATGAAGTTATTATTTATTTCCTTATATCATGATAAATGTTTATTATTCATGCTAGAATTGTATTAACCGGAAACATAATACATGTGTGAATACATAGACAAACAGTATGTCACTAGTATGCCTCTACTTGACTAGCTCGTTGAATCAAAGATGGTTAAGTTTCCTAGCCATAGACATGAGTTGTCATTTGATTAACGGGATCACATCATTAGAGAATGATGTGATTGCCTTGACCCATTCCGTTAGCATAGCACTTGATCGTTTAGTTTGTTGATATTGCTTTCTTCATGACTTATACATGTTCCTATGACTATGAGATTATGCAACTCCCGTTTACCGGAGGAACACTTTGTGTGCTACCAAACGTCACAACGTAACTGGGTGATTATAAAGGTGCTCTACAGGTGTCTCCGAAGGTACTTGTTGGGTTGGCGTATTTTGAGATTAGTATTTGTCACTCCGATTGTCGGAGAGGTATCTCTGGGCCCACTCGGTAATGCACATCACTATAAGCCTTGTAAGCATTGCAACTAATGAGTTAGTTGCGGGATGATGTGTTACGGAACGAGTAAAGAGACTTGCCGGTAACGAGATTGAACTAGGTATTGAGATACCGACGATCGAATCTCGAGCAAGTAACATACCGATGACAAAGGGAACATCATTTGTTGTTATGCGGTTTGACCGATAAAGATATTCGTAGAATATGTAGGAGCCAATATGAGCATCCAGGTTCCGCTATTGGTTATTGACCGGAGACATGTCTCGGTCATGTCTACATAGTTCTCGAACCCGTAGGGTCCGCACGCTTAAAGTTCGATGACGGTTATATTATGAGTTTATGTGTTTTGATGTACCGAAGGAGTTTGGAGTCCCGGATGAGATCAGGGACATGACGAGGAGTCTCAAAATGGTCGAGACGTAAAGATCGATATATTGGACAACTATATTCGGACATCGGAAAGCTTCCGAGTGATTCGGGTATTTTCGGGAGTACCGGGGAGTTACGGGAATTCGTATTGGGCCTTAATGGGCCATACGGGAAAGGAGAGAAAGGCCTCAAAGGGTGGACGCACCCCTCCCCATGGGCTGGTCCGAATTGGACTAGGGAGGGGGGCGCCCCTTCCTTCCTTCTCCTTTTCCCTTCCCTTTCCTTCCCTCCTACTCCTACTACTTGGAAGGGCTCCTAGTTCTACTAGGAAAGGGGGAATCCAACTCCCGGTGGGAGTAGGACTCCCCTAGGGTGCACCATAGAGAGGGCCGGCCATCCCCCTCCTCCACTCCTTTATATACGGGGGCAGGGGGCACCCCAAAGACACAACAATTGATCTCTTGATCTCTTAGCCGTGTGCGGTGCCCCCTTCCACCATAATCCACCTCGATCATATTGTAGCGGTGCTTAGGCGAAGCCCTGCGACGGTAGAACATCATCATCGTAACCATGGCGTCGTGCTGACGGAACTCTCTTGTGAAACTCTACTGGATTGGAGTTCGGGGGACGTCATCGAGCTAAACATGTGCTGGACTCGGAGGTGCCGTGCGTTCGGTACTTCGATCGGTCGGATCGTGAAGACGTACAACTACATCAACCGTGTTGTGCTAACGCTTCCGCTTTCGGTCTATGAGGGTACGTAGACAACACTCTCCCCTCTCGTTGTTATGCATCAACATGATCTTGCGTGTGCGTAGGATTTTTTTTGAAATTACTACGTTCCCCAACAAGATATGATGAGCTTGTGTATATATGAATCTTTTGAGTTGTTGATTGTGAATGTTGGCTATGGATATGAACGTGTCCTGTGAACCTGTGTTTGGTATGAATGTTTACCTTTTCTGTTGTATTTGTGTGTGAACTTGTTAGTATGCCTATTGTGGGGTATAAAACACAGGTCTCTTATAAAAGTAATGCTCTGTCCAATTTATGTTTTCCCTTCTAACCACATTATATATATTTATATTATCACTATTATCGTATATTTAATAGAGACTTATATATACATTATAAAAACATCCCAACTTATAAAAGTAAATGTTTAATGGAAGTTGGCAAGGAAAATCCTGGTTGTTTTTGACTCACAGGCAAGGAAAATCCTGGTGATTGCGTACAAAAGCTTGCAAAGATTTTAAGGACCAATTTAATAATAATGCGCTCATTTTTATTTTGAGCAATAACTCACTAATTTCTTAATTATATATATATATATATAAAATGTGCCTCTCTGGTTTATTCTTTGATATTAATTGCTCCTTCTAACATAACATTATACTCCCTCTGTCCGAAAATACTTGTCATCAAAATGGACAAAACGGGATGTATCTAAAACTAAAATACATCTAGATACATCCCTTTTATCCATTTTGATGACAAGTATTTACGGACGGAGGGAGTATATATAATGAGCCCATCTAATACATGTATTTCAAGGAAGTGCAAACGGGCTGGGATTTCTTATAAAATATAAATGGGCCGATTTGACGCGAAATTATTTGTTCACCCAGCCCAGCAAATGGACTGTACATTCTAGAAAACATGGGTTAAATATATGCCACATTTTTGCAGGCTGACATGTGGTCCAATAGGTCGAAACCTACGCAGGGCGTTGTCAACTTGGTTAACAAATGATTGTGTCATCCACAGCCATTGGATTTATATCCAACGGCCGGCATGCACCTTCAATCTATCGTCTTCTTCCTCCAGCGTCGCCGGGACCGCCTAGTCCGGCCTCCGGCGGCTACCGGCTCTGCTTAGCACACATCGCTGCGAAGCGCTACCCCACCGCCGGCCAGGCTATCCCTCCACCCCTCGACACCTCCTGTTATTCTCCACAGACTATAGCCCCACGCCGCAACAGAACCAGTTATAACCCTTCTCCTCCTCTTAATCTGCGACTCCACTGCCTCGTTTTCCCATCACCGAGTCGTTCCCGTCCAGGGCCTCGCCGTCATCCACCGCCTCGCTGCGTTCGGTGCGGCGTGGTCAACAAACGAGAGTGATCGGAAGAGGACTTTACGTGGAGAGCCTGACGGCTCGGACCCACGAGGTCCATGGTCGCACACAAGGAAAGTTCCTCCTTATTAAGCTGAAAAAAATGTTTCCTCCACCTGACAGCTGGGACCCACCGGCTATATCTTCGCACGGAAGGAAGTGCCTCCTTGTTTTGCGAAAAAAATTATTCATCCCGTTGACAGCTGGGACCCGTCAGATTTGGTAACTGACTTGTGGGCCTACTAAGCGGACGTGTACGCACGACTTTGTCAACTTAATCAACAAATGATTCTAGCAGCTGGACCGTTGGATGTTAATCCAATAGCCGTGCTCCTTCTTCAACCTCTGTTCTTGCTCCTGTCTCCCGTGGGCGGCACCGCGGCTGTGCTGCCGCGCACCCGAACAGTGAAGTTTCCCACTCCTCTCCATCTGCGACTCCACTGAAGCTTAATAAATAGTAACATCTTCGGTTTTAGCCCAGTTTTCTGTAGATTAATCGGGCAATTCTCTTCTTCTTAATTAATCGATGAGGCAATTCTTTTGCTTCGTTTCGAACAAAATAAATAGTAACGTCTAACTGAGCCAGTTAGTTAGATGCGTACATTTGGTGTAGTAGGATCTTTATTTAGTTTGATGCATACACTTGTTCTTTTTTGGTAGCCCTTTTGTAATGATGGTTGATGTTTGGTTTGGAAGAGAGAGCTGCGTCTTCACTCTTCTGGCCTGCTTACTGCTTCTGTTGCACCCCCAGCCCTGGTTGCTGTTGCTATTTTCAATGTACAATCAGTAGTATATTTTGTCTGTTGGTTGAATAAATGTGTTGTTAGAACGACAAACACAATGTTTTGGAAGTCGTTGCACGGTTCGATCCTTTAGTGCCCCGTACCGTACGTAGCGCATACTATTTATCGTACGGAACACATTTTTTCTGAAACTCGGAACACATTTTCCACTTGTTGATAACATGCAGCCCACTGATGAAGGCCCAATAGAGAAGCCCATAATTAACTGGAAGGGAGGCTCTCACATGAATCCGGCCCAGGTACATGCTCATGGTCCCCTAAACATAAATAAGTAAATAAATAAATAAAGCTAAATACTCATGCACCAGTTCTTTGGGAAAATAGGTAGCCCAGTATTTCTTTTTGAAGAATACCCAAGCTAGGCCTATTTGTTTTCTCCGAATTACTGGGCTGCAAATCTTTCAAGACGAGGAGGGATGCATTCCGGCCTGGCTTAAGAGTATGGTCAATGTCTGTTAAAAGTAATATCAAAAGGGGTTGAAAATTCCAAAAAAATTATAGCAAATGGGATATAAGTTTCTTTTTTGTTTTTGTTCTTCACTGATATCTTATAAGTATTTCATTGGATTTAACATGACATAGTACTAATTTATTTTTAAATTTGTGTTAGTATGGCTATTAATTTTTGGATTAATAATATTTAGTTCCCTAGCAAAAATTTGCGAATTTTCAAAATTTCCCACATATTTAGTTAATTTTTTGACCCTGGTACTGACCAGAAAATGGCCAGCAATTCTAAAAATGGAAAACGGGCTGCAATAAATTCCATATGAATTAGAAAATGAGTAAAAATTATAAAAATAATAGAAAATGGGATGTACACGCCACAGATTTCGAGGCTGACTTGTTTACGCAAGGCTTTGTCAGTGAACACATGATTCTAGCAGCAGTTAGTGTTGGATGTCCATCCAACGGCCGACGTGCTTCTTCAATCTCTGATCTTCCTGCTCCAGCCGCCTAAACTAGCGCCGGCGGGACTGCCTGCTCTCTCCTCTTGTGACCCGTTGTGATGCCGCGCAGGCTTCCCCGGCCCACCCTACTCCCTCCGCTGGCCTGGCCGCACGCAATCAACTGTCTCCTTATTACCCGAAAAAAATGATTCCTCCCACTGACATCTGGGGCGCACCGGTTGGGAGGCTGACCCGTGGGCCTACTAAGTTGACGCGTACGCAGGGCTTCTCAACTTAGTCAACAAATGATTCTAGCAGCAATAACCGTTGGATTTGAATCGAACGGTCCTGCTGCTTCTTCAATCGCTGCTCTTCTTGCACCAGCCGCCCAAACAGCACCGGGGAGACCGCCTGCTCCTGCCTCCAGTGGTTGGCTGTGCTGCCGATGAGGCCTCATCGCCCCCTACTACTCCCACACCGCTAGCCAGGCCCTACGGTGACGGCAGCCTCACACCGCAGCCGAACCAGTGAACCCTCGTACTCCTCTCCTCGTGGGCATCCACTGCCGCGTCTTCCCCGGCTCCGCGGCGTCCCCTTCCTAGGCCTCGCCGTCGTCCACCGCCTTGGTGCTCTCGGCACGGCATGGTCAACGTGGTCAACGATATTCCATCGGAAGAGTACTGTACGTGGAGAGGCTGACAGCTGGGTCCATGGCCACAGCCCAGTTTTTTTGTGATTTCTCAAGTAAGTCGCTTTGTCAGGCCTATTGGGCTGCAAATCTTTCAAGACGAGGAGAGCTTTCATTCGGCTGGCCGAGAAAATGGCCCATCAGTAATGAGAAATGGGATGTACATTTTTAAAACACATCAAATCGGCAATTAGTTTCAAATATCTTTTTTTCATTTCCAGATTTGAAATTACATTAATTTTTATGCATGGAGAATTTGTTGGATTTTATATTAATATATATTTATTTTTAAAATCAGTTTGAATGTGAGTCAAAATTTTGGGATTAAAAACAGTTCGAACCGCACCGAAATATGCAAAATTTCGTATAATTTTTTAACCGTGGCCACAATATGGGCTGTAATGCTAACAAAAAGAATATGGGCTCCAAAAAACCCTTAATAATTAGCAAATGGGTTGTAAATTATTAGAAATAATGGCAGATGGGATGTATGCTGTTTTCTACAGATTTGAGGCTTTCCTAAAAAAAGGTTGACGCACAAGTAGTGACTGTTGGATGGCCATCCAACGGCCGTCGTGCTTCTTCAATCTCTGCTCTTCCTGCTCCAGCCGCTCAAACAGGCGCCAGCGGGACTACCTGCTCCCTCCTCCCCGCGGCCGGCTCTGCTGCCGCACAGGCCTCACCGCCCCATCGTACTCCCATCGCTGGCCTAGCCATCCCTCTAGTCACCCACACCTGCTGTTATTCTCCGGCGACGGCAGACGAACCAGTAAACCCTCGTACAGTCGTACTCCCCTCCGCATGGGAAACAACTGCCGAGTCTTCCCTGCCTCCGTGCCATTCCCTTCCTAGGCCTCATCGACGTCCACCGCCCTGGTGCTCTCGGCGCGGCTTGGTCAACATGGTCAATGACCGACATGCATCTGAAGTGGACTTTACGTGGAGAGGCCGACAGTTGGGTCCACGACCGCACGCTGGGAAATGCCTCCTTATTACGCGCAAAATAATGATTCCTCCACCTGACATCAGGGACCCACCGAAAGGGCCTCTGTATTTTGCGAAAAAAACGTTACCGCCGCTGACAGCTCGGACCCACCAGCTATATCTTCGCACGCAAGGAAGTGCCTCCTTATTACGCACATAAAAATGAATACTCCCCCTGTTAGCTGGGACCCAGTATAGTGGCAGGCTAACTTGTGGGCATACTAAGTTGACGAGGACGGAGGGCTTTGTCAACTTAATCAATATGCACGATTCTAGCTCCAATGACCGTACGATGTCCATCGAACGGCCGTAGTGCTTCTGCAACCTCTGGTCTTCTTGCTCCAGCCGCCCAAACCAGCACCGGTCGTGCCTCGTGCTCCTGCCTCCCGTGGCCGGTTGCGATGCGGCGGAGGCCTCACCGCCGCCTACTACTCCCACTGCTAGCCAGGCCATCCCTCTACTCACCCACACCCCCTGTTATTCTACGGCGACGGTAGCCTCAAACCGCAGCGAACCAGTGAACCCTCATACTCCTCTACGCGTGGGCATCCACTGCCGCGTCTTCCCCGGCTCCGTGTCATCCCGTTCCTAGGCCTCGCCGTCGTCCACCGCCCTGGTGCTCTCGGCGCGGCGTGGTCAACGTGGTCAAGAAACGGCTTCCATCGGATGTGGACTGTACGTGGAGAGGCTGACAGCTGGGTCCACGGCCGCAGGAAGGAAGTGCCTCCTTATTACGTGCAAAATAATTATTCCTCCACCTGACAGCGCGGACCCACCGAACGGGCCACTGTATTTTGCCCCCCTGACTGCTGGGACCCACCTGCTACATCTTCGCACGCAAGGAAGTGCCTGACAGTCGGGACCGACCTGGTCGAAGCGTACGTAGCATTGTCATTCTGGTCACGAACGTGTACGTACATATATACTGGTGGATGTAGACGCGTGCACGTGTTGTAGTAGAGGCGGCCAGGGTGCAAGAAAGAAAATACGGCCACGTATGTGTACATACGGACGGGGTCTCGAACGCCTACTCGCGCATACGTACGGCCAGGGCTCGTGTACATGGCTGGGTCGGAACAGAGAAACAACATCGTCGTCGTGTTCATAGGGAGGCAACGGAATGTGTCGTGTTCATGGGGAGGCAACGGAATGCGTCGTGTTCATGGGGAGGCAACGGAATGCGTCGTGTTCATCGGGAGGGCTTGGACGGAACAGGCGATGGAAACGAGGCCTAGCGTACCGCAGAACGGAGGAAACGGCCTTGTGTTCGACCGGCCACATTCGAAATGGGATCCTGTTCATCGGGAGGGGTCTGGCGTACCGCAAAACCGAGGAAACGGACCTCCTACGGTTGAAACGGGGGTCCTATTGATCGGGAGGGGTGTGGCGTACCGCAAAACGGACGAAACGGACTTATGTTGGAGTGCTACGGTCGAAACGGGGGTCCTATTCATCGAGAGTGGTGTGGCGTACTGCAAAACAGGACTCCACGGGATACTGTTCATCTCCACCGTCGACCCCCTCCAACCTCCACGAGCTACTGTTCATCCACCGTCGACCTCCTCCAGCCTCCACCTGCGACTGTTCATCCACGGGCTCGTGTTCATCCAGTCTCCACCGTGCGCTACTCCACCGGCTACTGTTCAACCAGCCCTCTCCATGGGCTCCTGTTCAACCACCCCTCCACGGGCTACTGTTCATCCTGCCCTCCACCGTCTACTGTTCATCCTGCCCTCCACGGGGTGGTCCTGTTCATCCAGCCCTCCACGGGGTCCTGTTCATCTAGCCCCAACCGACTCGACCGATCGGGGTTCTATTCATCCAGAGGCAACACCAAGGGGTCCTGTTCATCCACCCACATCAGGAACTGTTCATCCAAACCCCCGCGCAACACTCACTGTTCATCCAGAGGCAGGATCGATCGGCTTCAGTTAGCACTAGTAGCAAAGGAATCACTCAATCGGGTTCAGTTAATAGCCATCGATCAATCGCTCGGGTTAAGTAACGCGTAGCCTGCAGTGCAATCGATCGGGTTCAGTTAGAGCCAACGCCTTGCACACACACATGTACGTGTATGGGAGAAGCGCGCATCGCTCGGCCCTCGATCTCGCACCGTAACCGGGAACTCCCCGAAATTTTCCTCGCCCTCGCTTCTACCACGGTTTTTTCCATCATGGACGGCCCAAAGAATGTCATGCAGCTGCGTCTCCGGCCCGCCCAGGACGAAAAGCCCATTTTCTGTCATGATTTTTTGTCATAGAAGTAGGAGCCCACCAGATCTATGATGATACCGGGTTTTGTCACAATTATCGTCATAGAAGTGTCATATGTATGACAGAAGAAAAAAATTCGTTTGGCCCAAAATGTCACGGATGTGTCTTTTTTGTAGTGTCATGAATTTTGCAAATTGCGTATGGACGAAAATCGGTCTATCAGACACCCATACTCTATTGAATTCTAGCATGTGCATGTGTTCATTTCATATTATCGATCCATAGAGTGAGAGCGGTTAGAAATACAGGAAATGGATGCTTTTGCAATTCATATATAAACATTAATTAGTGCACTCCATTTTGTTCGTGTGAAGCACTTTATACATCTGTCACTTGCATGGATACATTCCAAATTGCTAGCTACAAAATAGAATACATGTCGAATTCAACATAAAGGGGGTTTCGAAGATTCGAATTCATAGGAAGTGCATTCATCTATTTGAACCTAAGATAATGGCATTTGTAAATCAGATGTAAAAGGGGGCATCAATCTTTGTTGTGCGTTTGAACATGCTATATATATTCATACGCATGCCTAACTTTTTTTTGCAACCAAGGAGATTATATCTGGAACCATGCATGAACTGAGGTAAGTTGCATATTTTTTAATATATACTCGTGTACAATGTGTACTCAAATGTACCCCCTCCATTCCAAAATAATCGTAGCTTTAGGATTTTCAAGAGTAAAGATTTGTGAAGTTTGACAAATCCTAAAAGTTCAATTCAAGAGAACCGAAAACATTAATGCTTCTGCTCCCAAATATTGAACGAAGCGCCAAATAGGCCTCTGGTCACCCGAAACCGCGCGAGACTAATGTTTGGTGGTAGGAAATTACTGTCCTAACTCTGGCCCGTGTAGCCTATGGGCCCGATGTCCAAAGGTCTAAACCGGGGTAGGTTTGTAACTTCACCATGACGCCAGTCTCAACCGCCTCCGAGAAGCATTCATATGCTGTGGGCGCCTAAACACCCATGCGCTCGGCTGAAATCTATCCCACCCACATTTGGGTCACCTGAGATTACTGTCCTACCCCCAACCCGCAATATGTCCGAAATTTTAGATGGGGGCAAAGTTTGTAACTTTTCCCCAAATTTCAAACAAGCGCGGCCCAAACCGAAGCATTGTCCCCCCTTAGTTCCCCGCCTCCCTCCGTTTCCCCATTCATACTCCGTGGGCGCCAAAATGCCCTCTCCACCAGCCGCGAAACCCCAGCCTCCTCCGTCCTCCACCCCATAGTGCACAATCCATCGCCGCCCTCCTCCATCACGCCGGAGCCGGTACACCGACGTCGTCGTCCAATGCAACCGCAACACCCTCAAGGACTTAGCAGCTGAAGCCGAGGTAGAGTTGCCTCCACGACACCGATGCCGACGTGCGCCATACCAGAACCACTCCGACCACGCCGTCCTGCGCCTCACTGTTGCCGCTCCACTGTTGCAACCGTCCACCACACCGGAGCTGTTCCTGCTACACCATCGTTCTCCACCTGGGATCTGGTTCCCCGCAGCCGATAGACGGCCACCGCACCACACTCAACAACTTGGCCATGGGTTCGTCCAAGGCTCCACCGTCCTCCACAACTTCTCATTTCCAGCGAACCACAAGAAGATTGTTGGAAAAACAGAAGGAGGACATAGCACTGCCAGCAGAAAGAGGTACTCCTCTTCCCTTATTCGTGCAAACCTTACGTCTCTGCTCACACCGTATTCATCCCACAAAAGAAACTAGTTGAGCGCTTCTTACTGCATCTTCTTCGTGATAATAAATGCAAAAGGTTTCCTCCCTTTACTATTTCACCTTTGCTAGAGGTCAGTAGCCCGCCTGAATTCCAATTCAGGGTTAGTGGAATTGCAATTAAAAGAAGCAGCACCCGCTTAGGCGCGCGGAGCACCTAGTCCGTCTGTTTGCCGGGGAAGCAGCGCATCGGTGTCTATCATAGGCATGTGGGGCGCAGGAGCTGCTTGCGCCCGATCTGGAGGTCGGCGGGGCTTGAATGGATGGCCGGGGGGCGGTGCCAAGCACGGTGGTGCAGTGAGGTCGAGGGGAGGGCGCAGGCAGGGGACTGGGCCGGTGGTCGCTGGCGTTTCGGGGAAGATCGTCAACACTGACTGGCTGGAGGTAGATGAAGGCGATCTGTCCGTTCTTTGTACATCGGATGGTGCAGGAAAAATGGACTGACCTATTTGTTTTCAGTCGACTGGTACTTTCATAGAATCCTATAGTAATTTAGTGCGCCATGCATGTTGTAGAGCTATCATATGTCTCTCGTCATTTATTTCTCACCGACCTGCTATCTGCTACCTTTACACTTTACTATTTGTGCACACACTTCACCCATACTCACACTATTGTTTTTTATACATGGGTATTTCAGACTCTGACACAGTGTTGATGAATGCAGAAAAGATAAGACAGAAGTCACTCCAGTGTAATTCTAAGATAAGCACTAAGCATTTCAGCGCTCTAAAGGGTGCAGTGTCAGTAGTCGGAGACAGTAAACGTAGCTCTGCAGTTGATGATCTCAATTTCCACACACAACCATCCTAGGTGCTTGCTTTAACTTCGCGATGTCCAATGTGGTTGCATGTTGCATATGGTTTCTAGCTTGTATTGCTTCCAATTTGGTTAAATTGCATCTGCTTACTTTACACATTATACCTTTGATAATGACATGCCTTCCTATTTTTGATACATACTACATATGTCTAATAACCATGTTCGTACATCAAAGTAATGATCTTTTGTATCCCTCGTCAATCACTTATGATGAGACAGTCACCCCGGTGGGTTACTGTGAGACGCCATACTCGTTTAAAGAGTGCAGTGTCATCCTCCCCACACGATTTTCAAGAAACAACAAGGCTAAATGAAGATAGTCAACGTAGCTCTCTAGTTGATGACCGCAATTCCCCCACACCACCATCACAGGTGCTTGCTCTAACTTCGCAGTGTGATATGTGGTTGCATGTTGCATACGGTGTCTAGCTTGTAATTATTCTTATTAGGGTAAATTACATCTGCTTAGTTTACACATTATACATGTGAATATGACATGCCTTCCTATTTTTGGTACACACTACATCTATGTGTTAACCTTGTTCTTACATGAAACTACCTCTCTTCTGTATCCTACATCAATCACTTACGATGACTCACCTTTATTCGTTGCATATTGCATATTATTTCTAGCCTGTTGCCATGTATTGCTTCTAATTTGCTCAAGTACATTTGTTAGGGCACCCTTTTAATTTGGCAGAGTGATATTGGTTTCATCGTTAATATGGTCTCTAGCTTGCATTGATTCTAACAAGTTCAAGCACCTTGTGCTTAGTTTACACTTTATACATCATACATGTTAATATGTCACGCCGTCCTGTTTTTCATACATATTCCATCCTCCTATCATGCGGCTGCCTTACATGAAAGTAGTGTTCGTCAGTATCATCCTCCTATCATGCGGTTTGCATCTTGAATATGATTTCTAGCATGTATTGCTTCTAGTTTGATGAACGCCACCTATGACGAGATAGTTTTAACTTGGCAGAGTGATATTGATTGCACCTTTCATATGGTGTCTAGTTTGCAGTGCTTCTAATTTGTTGAAGTGCCTTCTGCTTAGTTACGACATAATAGGTGTGATTATGTCAAGCCATCCATTTTTCGTACATATTCCATCCTTGTATCATGACTTTGCGTTTCATCAGAGTAGTGTTCGTCAGTATCATGCATGAATGAGTTCTAAAGAGCGAATTATATTCCTTTTTCTTGTTTGACCTCACAATGCAAAATCAATAAGGCTGAAGGAAATTGGCAAGGCATTGGATGATGGTGGTCCTTCCGAGCAACTGAAACGGAGGTTCTCTACAGATTCTACTCCGCCATCCTCCCAACAAGATTCGCAAGACAACGCAAGGCTAGACAATCAACGTAGCTATGTAGATGATGAGCACATCTCCCCTACTCCACCATCAATGGTGCTTCCTCTAACTTGGCACTATTATATTTGGTTGCATGTTGCGTATGATGTCTAGCTTGTACTATTGTTTCTAACTTTGTTGAATTGCATCTGCTTACTTTACACATAATGCTTGTGAATATGACATATGTTCCTGTTTCTATAACATACTGTATCTGATCAGATGATGTTCTTACATCAGACTACTGTTCTCGCATATCCCGCATCAGTCACTTATGATAAGGCACCTTTAAGTCGCCACTATGATATTGGTTGTGTCTTGCATATGATTTCTGGCATGTACTTCTTCTAATTTGTTGAAATGCCATACAGTTTGAACTTGGCAGAGTGATATTGGTGGCATCTTTCATATGGTGTCTAGCTTGCAGTGCTTCTAATTGTTGAAATGCCTTCTGCTTAGTTACCACATCATAGGTGTGAATATGTCACACCATCCTGTTTTTCATACATATTCCATCCTCGCATCATGTGTTTGCCTTTCATCCGAGTCGTGTTCGTCAGTATCATGCATGAATGAGTTCTGAAGAGCGAATTTTATTCCTTTTTTCTTATCGGTTTCACTTCACAATGAAAAATCATTACAACTGAAGGAAATTAGTCTGGTAGTGGATGATGGTGGTCCTTCGGAGCAACTCAAACATGGGGTCTCTACAGATTCTACTCTGCCATCCTCCCAACAAGATTCGCAGGACAACACAAGGCTGGATAGTCAACGTAGCTGTGTAGATGATGAGCACATCTCCCCTACTCCACCATCACAGGTGCTTGCTCTAACTTAGCACTATTATATGTGGTTGCATGTTGCGTATGATGTCTAGGTTGTATTGCTTCTAACTTTGTTGAATTGCATCTGCTTACTTTACACATAATGCCTGTGAATATGACACGTGCTCCTGTTTCTAGAACATACGTGTACATGATGAGCACATCTCCCCTACTCCACCATCACAGGTGCTTGCTCTAACTTGGAACTGTTATATGTGGTTGCGTTTTCCGTATGATGTCTAGTTTGTATTGCTTCTAATTATGTTGAATTGCATCTGCATAGCTTACAACTTATACCTGCAACGATCACTTATCCATAAGACACATTTAACTTGGGACTGTGATGTAGGTTGCATCTTGCATTGTCTTGTAGCTTGTACTGCTTCTAATTTCTTGAAATGGCACTTAGAACAAGACACTTTTCACTTGATAGAGTGATATTGGTTGCATGCTCATATGGTGCGTAGCTTTCATTTCTTCTAATTTTGTTGAAATGCCTTCCGCTTACTGTTTTTTCATTTATATTCCATCCTCCTATCGTATGTGTGAATATGAAACGCTGTCTTTTTTGTATATATTCCATCCTCCTATCCTACGCTTGCCTTACATCAAAGTAGTGTTCGTCTGTATCATGCATCAACCAGTTGTGCACAGGTAATTTTATTCATCTTCTTGTGGTTTTGACTTCATAAGGAAATATCAGAAAATAGGAAGGAAAAGAGTAAGTTAGTTCATATTAGTGGTCCTGCGCACCGACACAAACAAAGACTCTCTAGATTTTCCACTTCTACTGCTAATGAAGTTGAAGTCCCAAGTCTACATGATGAGTTCATCTCCCGTACTCCACCATTGCAGGTGCTTGCTCTAAGTTGACAGTGTGATAATTGCTTTCATGTTGCATATGTTGTCTAGCCTGTATTTCTTCTATTTTGATTAAATTGCACCTGCTGAGTTTATGCGTTATACATGTGCATATGACATGGCGTTCTGTGTCTAGAATACACTGCATCTATCTATCATACCATGTTCTTAGATCAAAGTACTGCTGTCGTGTACCCTGCATCAATCACTCATGATTGGACGCTTTTAACATGGCAGTTTGATAGTGGTTGCATCTTGCATTGATTTCTATGTTGTACTGCTTCTACTTTTTCGAATTGCCACTTATGACAAGACACTTTTAACTTGGCAGAGTAATATTGGTTGCACCTTTCATATGGTGTCTAGCTTGCATTACTTCTATTTTCTTGAAAATCCTTCTGCTTAGTTTACCGTAGCTGTGAATATGTCATGCCGTCCTATTTTTCTTACATATTCCATCCTCATACGGTTGTCTTACATCAAAGTATTGCTTGTCTATATCATGCATCAATGAGTTCTGAAGAGCGATTTTATTCTTTTGTGTTGTGGGTATGGCTTGACATGGCAAAGTCAAAAAAGAGCAAGGAAAATAAGATAGTATGGATTGGTGTAACTCGTCGGGAGAAACGGAAAAGGATCTATCGTCCAGATTCTGCTGGTACTTATAGTGCAGTAGAAGGTCCAAGTCCACCGGGTAAATCTACAAACACAGTATCACTTGCTCCACCAGCTGCAGCATCTGCTTCAACTGTACCAGCATCTTAATGAGTTACTCGTTCGTTTGCTCCGGAACTGGCCAGTTCCCAAGCTGCCTTCACACCTAACACTACTTCTGAAGCACTGCTGACACAACAGGACTTGGCAAGATCATATGAACCTCATGAGCATCAACACCAAGATGGTACCTGACCGAGTCAAGTTGCAGTTGCATGCTCCTTTATATGTACTCTCATAGTTTGATGTACACTAACACTTTCCATATTCGTTGTTGAACTAGCACCACAACACAAGCGAAAACAGACATCAGGGATAATGCTTGATAGATTAACAAAATCTAAAGGAGGAAGAATGGAGATCCATTTTGAGGCAGGTTTAAAAAGGCCACGTGATGCTACAAAGTCAGCCAAGTTAGTATCAGAGGCAGCCGTTGCCGTTAGGTGTCATGCACGTATCCTCCTAACGTGGATCCAGTACAGGAATGAGAAAGACAATACCCACTTTAACACCTTCCTTGACCATTTATCCGTAAGTAATGTTATTCATCGCAATTAGTAATATTGTCTTTCTCTGTCCCATACTTTCTAGCTTCCTCCTAATAAGACTCACATTCTTTCTTCAATAGATGAGGTTCAAGTTGGATCCGAAAGATGATGCAACTAAACAAGCATGCACTCATGATTTTCAGTCTGCTCTGCGATAGTATCGGTACCACCTTAGAAAATCTCACTTTGAAGGCAGTGCTAACAATGAAATCGCCCAAACATCTCCAGTGGAATATATTACAGATGAAGACTGGACAACCCTCGTTAAACACTGGTCTGATCCAAAGTAACAGGTAGGCTATATTTATTTGATCAGACCACATATTGAACTTGTATTTATGTATGTGCCTTACAAGTGTATCTTCTTCTAGGCTAACTGTTTGAAGAACAATACCAACCGTTCTAAAGTGAAATTCCAATAGACAATAGGATCTCGTAGCTATATTGCACACTGCGAGGCTCTTGTAAATAGCTGCTACTTCCTTCTTTTTTCTATGCCATATTATCATATCTATATTGACTTGTTCCAAATACAGAGGAAAGCCTGTGCGGACCAAAAAGAACCTGAACCGAATGCAGTGCAAATCTTCAAGGATTGCCACACCAACAAGATAAAGGGCATGAGCACACCAGTTGAAGCCACTATTGTAAGTCCTTACTCCTCCTTCCTTTGAACTAATTAGTACTGTGATGTGTTCATTTAACTACTTGGTTTGCAGCCAATGTCAGTTACTCTGTTCACTTTTATACACAGTCGTCTTAACGTATCATTTCACCTTACATGGTTTAAACGAGATGAAGGATATTTGTCAGTGTCAAAACCGGTGGATCTCGGGTAGGGGGTCCCGAACTGTGCGTCTAGGCCGGATGGTAACAGGAGGCAGGGGACACGATGTTTTACCCAGGTTCGGGCCCTCTTGATGGAGGTAAAACCCTACATCCTGCTTGATTAATATTGATGATATGGGTAGTACAAGAGTAGATCTACCACGAGATCAGAGAGGCTAAACCCTAGAAGCTAGCCTATGGTATGATTGTATGTTGTGATTGTTGTCCTACGGACTAAAAACCCTTCGGTTTATATAGACACCGGAGAGGGTTAGGGTTACACAAGGTCGGTTACAAAGGAGGAGATATCCATATCCGTATTGCCTAGCTTGCCTTCCACGCCAAGTAGAGTCCCATCCGGACACGAGACGAAGTCTTCAATCTTGTATCTTCATAGTCCAACAGTCCGGCCAAAGGATATAGTCCGGCTATCCGGAGACCCCTTAATCCAGGACTCCCTCAATATTCTTTTGGTCTTGATCGTTAATCTAGTTGTTATGTTCACGTGCGCACACAATGATAAAATAGCCTGTTTGTTTTATATCTGTTTGCCCATGATATGAATGATGTCATACTATGCACATCCTACTTTAAACCATGTCTCTTTATCCTTAGATGTCAACGAATGTGAGGAAATAGACAATACAGTAAGCATGCTACATGGACATATGTTCCCAAAGTGATTTTATAATGTAGTTGGCACTACAATACATGCTAATGTATTACAGTAGTTCACCAAAATAAGTTATGTATAAACGTGTAACCTACTTTGTTTGTTTTTGTCTCATTAGTAACTTATCTGGTACACTAATCTACAAGTTCAAACTTTCAGGAAGCTATGGAACAAATGATTGAACAGCCACAACCACCTGAAGGTGACGAGGCTACCACTTGCACAATGTCACCTCTTGCTGCAGTGCGTCAGTATCTCTCCACTAACAGTGCAAAAAGCACCTTCCTGCATAATTCTGGGTTGGTTGTCAAGGTAACCTCGTCCAAATCCCCTACTGAACAAAAGCTTCCTGCTAGACAGAGTGATATATCTGTGCTCCAGACACAAGTCCAATCCCTAACGGACGTCGTTTTGGAAACAAGAATAGTGGTTGACAAATGTCATCAAGATATGAATGGTTTTGAAACCAGACTATCAGACATTCGCTTCGTTGTTCAAGATCAATGGCAGAAAAAGGTGAAGATCGTGCTGCTCCATCAGATTCTATAGCCTGAAACATTAGCACTTAGGTCAAATGATCTGTGCTTCTATACATCTGATGGTGCTTTTATCTGCAAGGACTATAAACTTTATGCCAACAGGCCTTTTGTTGTATGGTTGGAATTTATTTTGTTGTGATACAACATTTATGATGCTGCCAAAGGCTACATTAATTACGATGCTATTTTTGTATAGTGTAGGTTTATCTTAGTAATGTATTCGGCCGAACGCTTCGTAGGAGCCCAACATGCCAACATTCGTCGGGCCCATTCCAATTGGGCTAAAAATGATTCTGGGACGAAATTTGCATGTAGCCCACTAAAAATATCTGGGCCTAAATCAGCATAAGCTCTCATATTTTTCTGGTAGACTTGTGCCCATAGTGGGCCTTTAATAGGCCTAAACATAATTGGGGCCCTCAGTAACAATCTCGAGCCCATAAAAAACATGGGCCTTTAATAGACCGAAAGTGAGATTGGGCCCTGATTGTGCCAAATAACCCACTGGTCTTAGCAGGCCGATATGGTGGCCCATTTATGATGCGGATCTTTCGCAGGCCGAAATTCGGACGGGCCGTAAATGTGCCGACCTAATACACGGGCCTTTAACAGGCCGGAAGTTCGGTCGGGGTAGATTATCGTCATTTTTATATGGGCCGTTAATGGGCCCGATATGACGTTGGGCCACATATGGCGCATGGATTTCGTCCGACATTAACAGGCCAAAAATCGCAACAGGCCGAAAGTGGCCCAAATCTATAGTGGGCCTCTAATAGGCCGAATGTCAGACATGGCCGAATATGACCCAAATCCTTCACGGTCGTTTATGGGCCGAAAGTTTCAATGGCGTGTAAATGGGCCCAAATGAAGCAGGACCTTTAACAGGCCGGAAATACATCGCGCCGTAATTTGGCCCATATACTTAGCGGACTATTAACGAGCCAGAAGTGACCATGGGCCGTGATGATGACAAGTTTAGGAGAGGCCATTGATGGGCCGATTTGACACTAGCCATACGAGCCTTAACTGAGAATGTTGGGCCTTTAGCTGGGCCGACCCATTATGGTCTGCAAAATCTTGTGGGCCTTTAGCAGGGTTGGCCCATTGTGGTCCGCTAAATCTTGTGGGCCTTTAGCTGGGCCGGCCCATTATGGTCTGCAAAAGCTTGTGGGCCTTTAGCTGGGCCGGCCCATTATGGCCCGCTAAATCTTGTGGGCCTTTATTTGGGCCGGCCCATTTAAACTCTATGGGCCACTTTTGGGACCATCCACGTGTCAACATATCATAGGCCCATCTCGACCGTTGGATGAGTGACACCTGTGCCAACACGGAGCTGACACGTGGTTCCGTCAGCCGATGAGAATTTTACACGTGTAAAATCCGCATTGGTCGTGGCTGTTAGCGGGTTATCAGATCCAAAACCGGACCTATCGGTGTCAAAACCGGCGGATCTCGGGTAGTGGCTCCCGAACTTTGCGTCTAGGCCGGATGGTAACAGGAGGCAGGGAACACGATGTTTTACCCAGGTTCGGGCCCTCTTGATGGAGGTAAAACCCTACGTCCTGCTTGATTAATATTGATGATATGGGTAGTACAAGAGTATATCTACCACGAGATCAAGGAGGCTAAACCCTAGAAGCTAGCCTACGGTATGATTGTTGTATATGGAGTTGATTGCCTACGGACTACAACCCTCCGGTTTATATAGACACCGGATAGGGTTAGGGTTACATAGAGTTGGTTACAATGGTAAGAGATCTTGAATATCAGCATCGCCAAGCTTGCCTTCCACGCCAAGGAAAGTCCCATACGGTCACGGGACGAAGTCTTCAATCTTGTATCTTCATAGTCCAGGAGTCTGGCTGAAGGTATAGTCCGGTTACCCGAACACCCCCTAATCCAGGACTCCCTCAGTAGCCCCTAAACCAGGCTTCAATGACGACGAGTCCGGCGCGCAAATTGTCTTCAGCATTGCAAGGCGGGTTCCTCCTCCAAGTCCTTCATAGAATATTGTAAACACCAAGAGTAGTGTCCGGCTCTGCAAAATAAGCTTCCACATATTGCCATAGAGAGAATAATATAAACACCAAATCTGCTGACGTATTCCGCAGTGCGTCATCACACTACAGCTAAGTCCTTACTTGAATCGTTTTCACTTTTCCACCTCAGCATGTTTTGCGAGGCGGTTTCCTTGGCACGCCTTGTCAAAGCAGAGATCGTGTACCCCCCTTTTACGGGATTCTCATCAATATGGACGTGGGTAACCCAACCGCGCCACTTATCACGGCGCTGGGGAGGCAAGTGAGTTTTACTAGGCAGGTGGGGACGCACAACCGCATCCGCCCATATAAGGGGACAAGGATCCACCTTTTTACCTACGCCTTCTTCCTCCTTTGCCTATCCATCTCCTGCGCACCCGAGCTCCAGCGCCCAAGCCCGCACTTCCCACCTCAACCTTCTGCAGCAATGTCCGGAGTGGGAGGCAAGTGGATGGTCTCCTCCGCCATGGAGGGCCAAGTCAAGAAGCTAAGGAAGGCTGGATACCTGTCCAAGGACATTGCGCACCGGCTTCCCGAAAAGGGGCAGCTTCTCCCCACCCCAAGGCCCCATGAGAGGGTAGTATTTATCCCCCACTTCCTCCGCGGACTGGGTTTTCCACTCCACCCATTTGTCCGGGGGCTCATGTTCTACTATGGCCTGGATTTCCATGATCTGGCCCTGAACTTCATCCTCAACATCTCGGCGTTTATCGTCGTGTGCTAGGCTTTTCTCCGCGTCCGCCCTCATTTCGGCCTCTGGCTCAAGACCTTCAACGTCAAGCCCAAGGTGGTGCGTGGCAGCCAGGCGGAGTGCGGAGGCGCCATGGAGGGCAAGACGGCCAACGTCCTATGGTTCGAGGGCTCTTTCGTGGAGACCCTAAAGGGATGGCAATCCGGGTGGTTTTATATCACCGAGCCGCGCGATCCGAAATGGACCGCAGCCCCCGAGTTCCGATCCGGACCCCCCACGCGGCTTATGTCCTGGAAAGAGATGGGCCTGTCGTGGGGTGACGAAAAAGAGGTGACCGGATTGCAAACATGCATCCAGTCCTTGGTGAACAAGCCAGTCCGGCTTGTTAATGTAATCTAGGTTATGCTCGTCCGCTGGATCCTCCCGTGCCAACAACGGGATTTTAATCTGTGGGAGTTCGACCCGGCGCAGCATCAAACCCTCAGCAGGCTCTTCGACACGACGTACGAAGACGCCTGGAATATGCTATTCAAGGGCGCCGAGGCTCCCACATTCGCTTCCGAGGACCGCGGATACAACTCGCAGCGTCACGCTAGCAAGGTAAGCCATCTACACCTTTTACAGGATGTTAAGCTTTTTTCATAGTTTGATCTATGCGGGATCTAAACTCCCTTACCTTTGACAGGCTTGGCGGGCGATATCCGGACCGATTAACTGTCCGGCTCCGCTGCCCGAAGACCCAGCCCCAGCTCTACTAGTGAAGCTGCTGGTTCCGGTGCCTTATGTGGTGCCGGAGAAGAAGGCCAAGAAGAAGAAGACCACGGGGACTCGAAAGAGTGCCCGCAACGTGGTGGTGTCGGACTCGTCATCTGACGAGTCCGAGATGCCCTCCTCCCGCGAGAACGAGGAGGAGGGAGAAGAAAACTCTCCCCCCAGCGGAGGGGGAGAGAAGAGGAAGGCCGCCCCAACGGGGGAGGCCTAGGGGTCTAGGAAAAGGAAGACCCCTCCACCGGACTACGCCGCCAACGCCGAAGAGGGCAAAGAGGAGTGGCCAAACAGGGCCAAGCGTCCGGCGAAATCGTAAGTTCGGATATCAGAGTAACTCATGATGTTCCTTTGTTGCACAGCTTTCCCTAATGTCGAATGTAATTATGCAGTCCGCCCCGGGCCGAATTCGACGAATCATCGGGCGGCTCCCTGGACTCATCGGACGTGAACTCAGTTCCGCCCGCTGTCTCCCCCCGCACTGCAGACGACGCCGAAGTGGCGTCGCGGCAAGCTCCAGGGTAGGAGGAGGTGGTCCCGGAGGAGCCGCAAGGCAACCTCCCGGACTCCAGGAGTGAAGGGGATAAGGCTCCCCAGGGCTCTAAGTCCGGCTTTGTGCCGGACACCGCACCGGAATCAGTTCCGGACCGCGGTAGGCGAACTCCTTCCAAGAGGAGCAAGCCTTCTGAGCCGGCGGCCTTCGTCCAACCGGAGGTGCCGGACAATCTGCTGGAGGTGCTTGACGACGCCTCCATCGACGAGGGGCACTGTACTATTATGAGTACGGTGATCCAGAAGGTTCAGTCCGCCAAGAGCGGACTGACTGAAGTTTGCGCTAGCCTTCTAATAGGCCTCGAGGTAAGTAAAAATATGTAAAAATATTACCGCATAGACAGTAGCCCCTGATGCTCTGTTTGGCGTTCGGAAAGAAAAGCCGAATAGAGGATCTATTAAATTTCACAGGAGTCTAAAAAAGAGTCAATATGTGTATGCAGGCTTCGCTGCTATCCACCGCCGCACTGACTGCAGAGGTGGGTGTCCTGAAGCAGGACCTTGAGCGGACCGAGCAAGAGCTCGGCCTTGCCAAGCGGCGGCTCGAGGAGGAAGAAGGTAAGAAATACCTTACAGAAAAAGTGCCTATAAAAAGGCTTGATTGCAAAAAGAGTAACAGGATTGTACTGCTTATTGTAGGGGCCACGACTGAGGTGGCGACCCTTAAGCAGGCGCTGTCTGAGCCCGAAAAGAAAACGGCCACAGAGCGCACCGAGCGAGACAGACTTGGGGCTTAGGTCGGCGAGGTGCAGCAAGAGCTTCAGGATCTCATGAAAAAACATGAGAGGTTGGAGCTGGAGTCGAAGGCGCAAGCATCCGAGCTTGCAACGGCCCTAAAGGCTGCCAAGTCTGCCAAGGCCGAAGCCGAAAAGGCCCTCCAAGAGTTGGAGGAGATGAGGAACATAGCAGCGGGTAAGGCATTCTTTATGCAAAGCAGAAATATAAAAGTGAACTACCTGTTACTTACCCGAATCCGGAGCTCTCCAGGGGCATTCGTAGATCTTCCCCGCAGCGTATCCGACGCCACCGCATTCTACCGAGCCGAAGAAGGTAGTTCGACGGAGAAGGTGTTCTGGTCTTAGTATTCTGAGGCCGGACACCCTGTGCCCTTGAGCGACCAGCTGAAACAGCTAGTCGAGCTCCACAAGGCGACCGAGCAGGCCATGAAGGGCTTCATAGTTCGGCTGTGGCCCGGAGAGGCCCTGCCTGGGAGCTATTTCGGGCTGGTGCAGCGGCGGGTGGAGGCCTGTCCGAGGCTCGAGGTCATCAAGCGCTCCGTCTGCATCGAAGGTGCCCGTCGGGCCCTTGCCCGTGCAAAGGTGCACTGGGGTAAGCTGGACGGTGAGAAGCTTGTGAGGGACAGGCCGCCACCGGGGAAGTAGCATTGCAAGCCCGAGAACTACTACAAGGATGTTCTTGCAGGTGCCCGCCTTGTGGCGGATGAATGTACCAAGGATGTGATTTTTGAATGAACTCGCTCGTGTTTATCCTGTGCGCTGAAAACTTGTTCATATGTGCTAAGCAATGCTTATTGAATTTAAAATATTACTTTCTGTGCGGCCATTTATCAAAAATTTAGAGATGGCCAGTCGTCGGCTTCTGCCCCCATGCCACTAGTGCTGGGGTGTTCGAGATAAACCTGAGCGCTCTTTTTCCCATAGTTGGGTCCTTCGAGGGAGGCGCTCAGCACAACGAACCAGGCAATCAGACTATAATGCTTGAACACTCTCACTTAGCCATAGAACTCTATAATTTTAAATTTCGGCGAAGCCCCTAGTTCAGAAGACCGAGTTCGGGGCGCTATCCACGCCTTGGCCGGACGAAGCCAGCTCCTCGCTCGAAGCGGCATAAGCCTTTTGGGACTCGCAAAACCTCTCGAACAGCAACCGGTCTCTCGCCACATCATGACAGTCAGTTTTAGCTTTCTCCACTGAGGTGCTTAACCCAGCTGAACCGGGGCACAATCGCAGTGGTTCTCCTAGTGCTACCTTAGCCGATAGAGCGGAACATAAGGCACCAAAACATAGGAGCCGGGAAAACCCAACTATTGACCCAAATCATGATTCGGAGCCGATGCATATAGTGCTATAAGTTCGGGGTGCCGCACTTGTGAAAGTGTACGGACTTCTCACACCATTATGAGGGGTACTGAAGCCCCTGGCGTGTTTGCCGTACCATGGTGTACGGGTGCAATCATGTCATTTAATAAACATAAATGTGAAAAGAAGATAATGCAAAAAATAGACAAGAATCTAAGCATTGTTTATAGAGAGGCTATTTATCAAAGCCGAACGATACAAATAGTGCGGTAAGCAAAAGATATTGGACTATTTAGTATGTCCTGACCAGGGGCAGGCCATGGAATTGTATTCAAAACAGGTATACCGCTCGTAACAGAGACCACCTGGGAGTTCCATAATGCGGCATGGCTTGTCTGCCTCCCTGGAGCTTGCATCGTTTGTGCGGCAGTCGAATTGCCGAATAGGTCGTCCGAAGTATGGAGTCCTGAAAGTAAGAAAAAATTAAAAAAAGAATCCGGCAGCCCCTAGTACGTTTTAAGCCGTATTTTGGGCGTGCCATTATTGTGCCCCTTCCACTATGCCCATGGTATTTGTCGTGGTTCTAAGTCTGACAGTAGAGTGGGGGGTAGGTATAGAGAGGCAAGGTCCTAGCTATGGAGAGGTTGTAAACACAAGGGATGTACGAGTTCAGGCCCTTCTCGGAAGAAGTAAAAGCCCTACGTCTCGGAGCCCAGAGGCGGTCGAGTGGATTATATGTATATGAGTTACAGGGTGCCGAACCCTTCTGCCTGTGGAGGGGGGTGGCTTATATAGAGTGCGCCAGGACCCCAGCCAGCCCACGTAATGAAGGGTTTAAGGTGTATTTAGTACGGGGCGTTACTGGTAACGTCCCACATAAAGTGTCTTAACTATCATAAAGTCTACTTAACTACAGGCCGTTGCAGTGCAGAGTGCCTTTTGACCTCCTGGTAGCCGAGTGAGTCTTCGTGGTCGAGTCCTTCAAGTCAGTCGAGTGAATCCCTCGTTGGTCGACTGGAAGGTGACCTCTTCTAAGGGTGTCCTTGGGCAGGGTACTTAGATCAGGTCTGTGACCCTACCCTAGGTACATGACCCCATCATTAGCCCCCGAATGGATTGAGGCTTTGAGTGACGGAGGAGTTGATGTTGTTTCCGATTGACCTTTGCACACTGGTCGTGCGTTGTCCTGAATCCAGAGAATCTCTTCGTTGATAGTGAGCAACTCGCCTTCAGTCGACTCGATCCATTCTTTTCTTTCGTCGAGTGATCTTTCGGGCTTCGTCGATTTCCGAGCGACGGATCGCAGGAAATCCCACGCCTGACAGACTGATCTGCCGTTAGCGGATTCCGCGGGATGCGAAATTTGGGGAAACGCGCGAAGCGGAGCGGACTGCGGCGTTCGGATGGGACGGGACATAGATGCCTCGATTCTCGTGCCGCTTTCTTCGCCACGTATCTCGCCCGTGTAACAGTTCCAGGATATGATTAGATCTGCCGGGTCCACCTGTCATCCACTCGGAAGGGATCTTATAAATGCGCCCGGCGGGGGTTTTTTGAACAGTGCTTCAGCATTCTCTCTCTCTCTGCCTCCTTCGTCTCCGCCCAACGCGCTCGCTCTTGCCCCCGCACCACTTCTCCTCACGCGCCCCGCCGGAAGCCATGGTCAAGGAGAAGACGGCGGCGCTGGAGCGCGCGAAGAAGGCGTCGGCGACGGAGAAGGCGAAGGGGAGATCCACCAGCCGCGGTGGGTCTTCGTCCAGATCCCGCCTGCCGAAAGGCTGGGTCCAGGGAGATTGGATCCAGTCGACCATCACGGAGAAGGACCTCCTCGACATGGCAAACGAGGGCCTGATCCCCCATGGAGCTGCGAGGCTTACGGGGAAAGAGTGGCAGCCCCAGCCGGAAGAGGGTGAGTGCGTGCTTCTGGCTACCCATGTCGACCGCGGATTCTCTTTGCCGCCGAGCGTTTTCTTCCGTGGTTTCTTGAACTTTTTTGGAGCGCAACTCCACCACTTCACCCCGAATTCTATCGCCTATCTTGCCGCGTTTGTGTCCATGTGCGAGAGTTTTCTGGGCTGTCGACCGCACTGGGGCTTGTTCAAGCACATATTCACATGTCGCTCTCAAACTGTGAAGAAGGCGAGTCCAGGCGACGAAAGAACCCGAGTGGTCCAAATGTGTGGAGGTCTGGGGATCCAGGTGAGAAACAAGAGCACCTTCCCAGCTATGACATTTCCCGAGTCAGTCAGAGGCTGGCAGTCGACCTGGTTCTACTGCCAGGACGAGTCGACACCGGGGCAGTCGAGTGGGCTCCCTCCATTTACCATGGACCGAGTGAACAAGCCCTCCTCCCTGAAGCTGATTCCGGAGGAGAAAGCTGACGTGAAGATGTTGATGGAGCGCGTAGTTCAGTTGGTTCGGGAGGGAGTGACGGGCATGGATCTCCTGGAAGTTTTCCTTAGGCGCCGAATCCAGCCTCTTCAGTTCCGGAGCCACTGCATGTGGTTGTACTGTGGGACTGAGGACGTGACTCGGGTTAACCCAGAAACAGTCGACGATGCCACTCTGGAAAGGTGGATGGCCGCTGTTACTGGGAACAAGGATAACCCTCGTGGAGCCAGAAGGATTCCTCCACTCGACTACCATAGTGACCCAAACAAGGTATGTCTGCTCCACTTCCCATTGTATTTTTGTCGTATTTATTTCTGTTTTCTCTGTCGATCGGTCGACTGATCTTTGTCTTGTTGTCCATCAGGCCCTCACTGAACTGTACTCAATGCCCAACGGAGCGCAGGCTCCGACTGAGGAGGGAGAAGTGAGCGGGGGCGAGAGTCAGGAGGAGGAGTGGGACTCGGACGCCGCCGAGGCCGATAATGATGACGATGACGATGATGATGATGACGATGAGGACGGCGAAGAGGAGGAGGAGGAGGAGGTCGCACCACCGCGCTCGGAAAGGCAGTCGAAACTTGTTCATGACCCTGCGACTGAACGCGGCGAGGGGGTCGCGACTGTTACTCAGTCGACCAAGCGCCCCCGGACCACCTCTCCGGCGCCGACTGAAAAGGCGCCGAAGCAGCCCAGGGCGGCCCCGTCGAAGCCGACCAAGCACCTGCCGAAGATGAAGGTGTCCATCCCCACCATATCAGGGTAATCATATTGCTTACGTCTTCTTGTTTTGTGTGAACTTTATCTCTGGTTGGCGCTAGAGTTAGTCGACTGACTCTTTGGAGTTGCAGTGCTGCTACTTCTGAGACCTCAGCCCGGGCTGACGACCATGCGATGGAGGACGCAGCAACCTCAAAACCTGGTATTATACTCTTAACACCGTTTCTAGTCAACTGACTCATGATCTCTAATTCTGATTCTTTTCTGTAGCTCCATCCAATGTTGTTATCACTCTCCCTGATGACGATGAAGACGAGGAACCACTAAAGCATAGAATGAGAAGGAAAGTGTCTGCCAGCAGGGTGCCCCAGGATGTGACGGTGCCTGAGACTCTGGTCGTGGAGGAGGAGAACAGCACTCGACACACTGTGTCCTTCGCAGATCCGCTGACGAGTGCTCCACAGCCCTCCCTCTTCACGACGCACCACGTCCCAGAGGACCAGGCTGGCGCCACGAAGGAGGCGATACGCCAGGCAGGAATCATGATGGAGCAGTTGAAGACCATCCGGGATGCGAGCCAGGCAGCTTATGACGCCAGTTCCGCCCTTCAAAGGAATGTTCAGGTCAGTCGACCACCACTTGTTCTGTTAGGATATGCTATCAAAAAACTTTTCTTTCCAGAATTTATAGTAGTCACCCATTGGGTGTGTTGATTTAAACTCCGTGTTAGCGGGGGCACGCTGAGTGCACCCGCTGGGTGTAGTCCCCAAGGCTAAGGTCGACTGCTGGCAGTCGGCCTTAGGCTTTATAATTTCAGTCTCTCCATCATTCGACTACGGCGAATGGATTTCGCAAACAGGATTAGTGGGGGCACGCTGAGTGCACCCACTGGGTGTATTCCCCGAGACTGTGGTCGACTGCTGGCAGTCGGTTACAGTCTTAGAGAATACATCTTGTTTTTTTTTTGAGGTCGACTGGTCGACTCTGTCTTCAAATAGGATTAGTGGGGGCACGCTGAGTGCACCCACTGGGTGTAGTCCCCAAGGCTAAGGTCAACGGCTGGCAGTCGGCCTTAGGCTTTATAATTTCAGTCTCTCCGTCATTCGACTAAGGCGACTGGGTTTCACAAACCGGTCGACTGGTCGACTCTGTCTTCGACTGGTCGATTAGTGGGGGCACGCTGAGTGCACCCACTGGGTGTAGTCCCCGAGACTACGGTCGAATGCTCGTATTCGGCTGTAGTCTTAGAAACGCGTGATTTTTCCTTTTTCACTCGGAAGTGAATTATATTTGACATTTTAGTCGATTGGTTCTTCGCAGAACTCCTGTGATCTTGTGGCTCGCTACTCTGAGCTGGAAAACAAGCGCATTCAGCTTGAGCTGAATTTGAAGCTGGTTCAGGAGAATCTGACTAAGGCAAAGGAGGAGACCGAAGGTATGTTTGGTGAGACCTTGACGACTGCTTTTTCCCTTTATTTGTTTCAAAATCTGATCTTGCTATAACTTGCAGGTAAGGTGAGGGAGGCCGAACGGAAGAGGGACCTTAAACTAGCTGAGAAGATCAAGCTTGTTGACGAGAAGTTAGCTTCAGTCGCCAAGCTTGAGCAAGAAAATGCCAATCTGAAAGCTGCTCTTGGGAAGAAAAAAGATCTGGAGGCCTTCCTGAATGGTCTTGCCAAGAAGCTGTTTCTTATGCTTGAAGGTAAATCTCTATGCTCGGCGATCATTTCCAACCGTGGTTTTTCCATTCGACCATTGCCTTGACTCGGTGATCATCCTTGCAGAATTTTGTCAAAACTTTGAAGAAGAAACTAGCCGGCTGGAACCAAACCTTGACCCCATCAATTCTCCGATGGACGACGAAGCTGCCATGAATGTTTTCCGACTGGAGTCCCGTGTTGCAGCTGTCGTGGACTATCTTGCAAGGCTGAAGGTCGCCACATCTCGCATCGACTCGACGCTCTGGCCCGGGGAGACTCTTCAGAATGACCTCGAGTCGCTGATGGCTCGCTTGAACACGATCCCTGGTCGAGTGCAGGAGTGGAAAAAATCCTCGGCTCGGTGCGGTGCAGATGTTGCTCTGTGTCTGGCCCGAGTTCACTGCAAAGATGCGCGAGAAGACAAGCTGGCGGCCCTCCGGGTGGCCAACACCAAGAAACACGACTTCAGGTCCTTTATGGAAACTTTCCTTGCGGCTGCCACTCGGATCGCAGATGGGATTGATCTTGATGAGTTTGTTGCACCTTCCAGCCCTCCACAGGAGGGGTAAAAAACTTCTTCTAAGCTCGACGCTTTAAATTTTCCTCGGTATGCCGAGTGGAATTGTAACCGATAAACCTTAACGGGCTTAGCGCCTGAGCACTTCCGGTTCCTTTAGGTATCGATCCGAACTTGAATTTGTCGTTTGAATATGATTGCTCTTGGCTCGAAATGTCTTTTGCAGGTTCAAAGCAGGGCGCTTACTGCAATCAACTTATTCCTTAATCCACTTAGGTGAGCGCTGGGCTGCAGCTAAGCCTCCAAGTGGAAGTCTGGCTTATCACTCGGAAGGATTTTCATAACTTAGGCGAGCACTGGGCTGCAGCTAAGCCCCCGAGTGAGAGGTTTGCCCTTCACTCGGTAGGATTTCGATAACTTAGGCGAGCACTGGGCTGCAGCTAAGCCCCCGAGTGAGAGGTTTGCTCTTCACTCGGTAGGATTTT
>NC_041380.1:81642478-81705612 GCF_002162155.2 Triticum dicoccoides
AGGCGAGTACTTGGACTGCAGCTAAGCCTCCGAGTGAGAGGTTTGCTCTTCACTCGGTAGGATTTCGGTAACTTAGGCGAGTACTTGGACTGCAGCTAAGCCCCCGAGTGAGAGGTTTGCTCTTCACTCGGTGGGATTTTGATAACTTAGGCGAGTACTTGGACTGCAGCTAAGCCTCCGAGTGGAAGTCTAGCTTACCACTCGGTAAGATTTTCATAACTTAGGCGAGTACTTGGACTGCAGCTAAGCCTCCGAGTGAGAGGTTTGCTCTTCACTCGGTAGGATTTCGGTAACTTAGGCGAGTACTTGGACTGCAGCTAAGCCTCCGAGTGGAAGTCTGGCTTACCACTCGGTAGGATTTTTGATAACTTAGGCGAAACGGATTCGCAGCTAAGCCTCCGAGTGGGAGTCTGGCTCACCACTCGGTAGGATTTTTTATAACTTAGGCGAAACAGATTTGCAGCTAAGCCTCCGAGTGGGAGTCTGGCTCACCACTCGGTAGGATTTTTTACAAACTTAGGCGGAACGGATTCGCGGCCAAGTCACCCACTGAGGGGGGATTTTATTGGACAAAATAAAAAGTGACAAAAATTATGGAGGAACTATGACACTATTATTTTGAGGTCCATGAACTACAGAAGTACTTTATTGCAACTCATCCGAGTGATAAAACTTAAGTGTAAAATGGGCGGAGTAGTTCCGCGTTCCAAGCTCGGGGCTCGTCGATATTATGCTCGACGTTGTAAAGACGGTACGCCCCGTTGTGAAGAACTTTGGTGACGATGAAGGGTCCTTCCCAAGAAGGAGCAAGCTTGTGTTGTTTCGTCTGATCCACTCGGAGAACTAAATCTCCTTCTTGGAAGGCTCGACCTCTCACATTTCTGGCGTGGAAACGACGCAAATCTTGTTGGTAGATGGTCGACCGGATCAGAGCCATCTCCCTTTCTTCCTCTAAAAGGTCGACTGCGTCCTGCCGCGCTTGTTCAGCTTCTGCTTCGTTGTAGATTTCAACTCGAGGAGCATTGTGGAGAAGATCACTCGGCAAGACTGCTTCAGCTCCGTAGACCAAGAAGAATGGAGTTCTTCCGGTCGACCGATTAGGTGTGGTCCACAGTCCCCAAAGCACTGAGGGAAGTTCATCGACCCAAGCTCCAGCTGCATGCTTGAGATCACGCATCAGTCGGGGTTTCAATCCCTTGAGAATCAGGCCATTGGCTCGCTCCGCTTGTCCATTCGACTGCGGATGGGCGACTGAAGCGTAGTCGACTCGTGTGCCTTGAGAGTTACAGAAATCTCTGAATTCCTCCGAGTCAAAGTTCGACCCATTATCCGTAATGATGCTGTGAGGGACTCCATATCTGAATATTAGTTCCCTGATGAAGCTAACAGCAGTACCGGCGTCAAGGTTCTTGATTGGTTTAGCCTCAATCCACTTGGTGAACTTGTCGACTGCCACCAGCACATGCGTGAAGCCACTTCGCCCTGTTCTCAAAGGACCGACCATGTCCAACCCCCATACTGCGAAAGGCCAGACGAGTGGAATGGTCTTCAGGGCTGATGCAGGCTTGTGCGACATATTCGAGTAAAACTGACATCCCTCGCACTTATCTACTATCTCCTTTGCCATCTCATTCGCCTTTGGCCAGTAAAATCCGGCTCGGTATGCTTTGGCCACGATAGTCCGAGAGGACGCATGATGACCGCAGGTCCCCGAGTGAATATCATTAAGGATGATTCGACCTTCTTCTGGCGTTATGCACTTCTGACCAACTCCAGTCGCGCTTTCTCTGTATAACTGTCCTTTGATTACGGTAAAGGCCTTAGATCGACGGACGATCTGTCGAGCCTCTTCCTCATCCTCCGGGAGCTCTTTTCTCAGGATATATGCGATATATGGAACTGTCCAATCGGGAATTACCACCAAGATCTCCATAACCAAGTCGACTACTGCTGGGACTTCAACCTCAGTCGGATCTGTGGCACTCTTGGGCTGTGGAGCTTCTTCGGTGAAAGGATCTTCTTTGACTGACGGAGTGTGTATATGCTCCAAGAACACACCACTCGGAATGGCTTCTCTCTGGGAACCTATCTTTGCTAGATCATCAGCTGCTTGATTTTTCAGTCGGGGTATATGATGGAGCTCCAACCCCTCGAACTTCTTTTCCAGCTTCCTCACTGCACTGTAGTATCCAGTCATGGCTGGGCTTCTCACATCCCACTCCTTCATCACTTGGTTGACCACTAAATCCGAGTCGCCATAGACCATCAGGCGACGGACGCCGAGTGAAATGGCCATGCGCAACCCATATAAGAGGGCCTCATATTCTGCCTCATTGTTGGAGGAATCAAAGTGAATCTGGAGCACATATCTGAGCTTATCTCCTCTGGGGGAAACCAGGACAACCCCAGCACCGGAACCATTCAACATCTTAGAGCCATCAAAGAACATGGTCCAATGCTCCGAGTGAACTTCAGTCGGCTGCTGCTGTTCAATCCACTCGGCGAGGAAATCTGCTATTGCCTGGGACTTAATGGCTTTCTTTGCCTCAAACTTGATATCAAGGGGAAGAAGTTCAATCGCCCATTTAGCCACTCGACCAGTTGCATCTCTGTTGTGCAAAATCTCTGATAGTGGAGCGTCGCTGACGACTGTGATGGAGTGATCAGAGAAATAATGAGCAACCTTCTTTGTGGTCATGTATATTCCATACACAAGCTTCTGATAATGAGGATATCTCTGCTTGGATGGAGTCAAGACTTCAGACAAATAATACACTGGGCGCTGAACTTTGAGAGCTTTTCCTTCTTCTTCCCGCTCGACCCTAAGCACAGTACTGACGACTTGTCCTGTGGCTGCGATATAGAGCAACAGAGGCTCTTTGCTGATTGGAGCAGCAAGCACCGGCTGGGTGGAGAGCAGAGCTTTTAGCTCGGCAAACGCTGCATCAGCTTCTGGAGTCCACTCGAACTTGTCTGCCTTCTTCATCAGTCGGTAAAGAGGCAATGCCTTTTCACCGAGTCGTGAGATGAATCGACTTAATGCGGCCAAGCATCCAGTAAGCTTCTGGACATCGTGCACTTGCACAGGGCGTTTCATTCGGAGAATAGTGCCGATCTTCTCTGGATTAGCGTCGATTCCTCGTTCGGAAACGAGAAAACCGAGTAACTTGCCACCAGGAACTCCAAATGTGCACTTTGATGGATTGAGCTTGATATCATACCTTCGGAGGTTGGCAAATGTTTCGGCGAGGTCAGCGAGCAGGTCGGAACCTTTTCGTGACTTGACGATGATATCATCCATGTACGCTTCCACATTCCGACTGATTTGAGTGAGTAGACACTTCTGAATCATTCGCATAAATGTGGCTCCGGCATTCTTGAGGCCGAATGGCATGGTGATATAGCAGAAGCACCCGAATGGAGTGATGAAAGCTGTTTTTACCTCGTTGGGTCCGTAAAGACGGATCTGGTGGTACCCGGAGTAGGCGTCTAGAAAAGACAGTCTCTCGCATCCCACGGTCGAGTCAACAATTTGATCTATGCGAGGGAGAGGAAAATGATCTTTCGGGCAGGCCCGGTTGATGTGCTTGAAATCAATGCACATTCGGAGTGATTTGTCTTTCTTAGGAACCATGACGACATTAGCGAGCCACTCGGAGTGGTATATCTCTTGGATAAATCCTACCGCCAACAGTCGAGCCACTTCCTCACCAATGGCTTTTCTCTTCTGGACGGCGGACCGCCGAAGATGCTCTTTAACTGGTTTTGCAGATGAGTCGACTCTTAGGCGATGCTCAGCCAGTCCCCTGGGAACACCTGGCATGTCAGCGGGCTTCCATGCAAAAATGTCCCAGTTCTCACGGAGGAACTGGATGAGCGCTTCTTCCTATTTCGGGTCGAGTGTTGTGGAGATGTGGGTCGGAGCTGCATCGGGGTCGGTCGGGTGAATGTGAACAGGCTTCGTCTCACCGGACGACTGAAATGCAGACTCTGTGGCGAGTTTCTTGGATCGCAGCAAGTCACTCGGATCTGTGTTTTGCTTGTATTCTTCGAACTCGACCGCTGTCACCTGGGAATCAGCAATCTTTGAGCCTTTCTAGAAGCACTCTTCTGCCTTTTTCCGATCACCGGTGACAGTGATCACTCCTTTGGGGCCGGGCATCTTCAATTTGAGGTACACGTAACATGGTCGAGCCATGAACCGTGCATAAGCTGGTCTCCCCAAAATGGCATGATATGCACTCTGAAAATCCACGACCTCGAACGTCAACTTCTCTTTGCGAAAATGTTTCGAATCACCAAACACCACGTCCAGAGCTATTTGGCCGAGTGACTCGGCTTTCTTTCCTGGTATAACTCCATGAAAGCTCATGTTACTGGTGCTCAGTCGGGACATCGGAATGCCCATTCCTTTCAGTGTGTCTGCATACAGCAAATTCAGCCCACTACCACCGTCCATAAGCACTTTCGTCAGTCGAGTGCCTTCAACGACTGGATCGACCACCAAAGCTTGCCTCCCAGGGGTGGCAATATGAGTCGGGTGATCAGATTGGTCGAAGGTGATGGGTGTTTGGGACCATTTCAGATAATTTGCTTTTGCTGGGGCAACCATGTTCACCTCACGGTTAATAACTTTCAATCGACTCTTGCTCTCCACATCTGCAAAGATCATCAGAGTAGAGTTGATATGCGGATATCCTTCCTCACTGTCCTCCTTGTCTTCGGCCTTGTCCGACTCCTTCTCCTTGTTATTGGACTGTTTTCCTTGAAACTACTGGATCAGGAGTCGACATTGGCGAGTGGTGTGCTTCGGGTAGATGATATTCCCCTCTTCGTCTTTCTTCGTGTGGATGTGACACGGCATATCCATCACGTCGTTCCCTTCTTTATCCTTTACCTTCTTAGGGTTCCAGGATCCTTTTGGTTTCCCTTTAAACTTTCCCTGAGTCACGGCCAGAGCCTCTCCAGGAGCTGCCGGTTCAGCCTTCCGCTTCTGTTTCCGACTGGTGTTTCCCTTTTCCGACTGACTCGGCTTGTGCTTGCCGCTTCGGAGTCGGTCTTCTTCTTCGCCGTTGGCGTACTTGGTAGCAATCTCCATCATCCGACTCAAGGTCATGTCACCGGTTCGACCAAACTTCAAACTCAATTCTCTGTTCTTGATGCCATCTTTAAAGGCGCAGACTGCCTGATGATCAGACACATTCTCCATAGTATGGTGCAAAGTGATCCATCTCTGAATATACTCTCTGAGAGTCTCATTGGTCTTCCGCACGCAGACTTGCAACTCCGTCAGTCCAGCCGGTCGCTTGCAAGTTCCTTCAAACGTTCTGATGAACACTCGGGACAGATCTTCCCAAGTGTAAATGCTGCTAGGAGGTAATTGAGTCAACCATGCCCTGGCAGAACCTTCCAGCATGAGGGGCAAATGCTTCATGGCCACCTCGTCGTTCCCACCACCAATCTGAACCGCCACTCGGTAGTCCTCAAGCCAAGTTTCAGGCTTAGACTCACCAGTGAACTTACTGACTCCTATTGCCAACCTGAAATTGGGAGGGATAACTGCGGCTCTGATAGCTCTGCTGAAACATTCAGGACCAGAAACATGCACTCGACTGCTTGTGGGCGCATCTCTGTCGAGTCCACCTCGATGGGCTCTGTTCCGGTCGACCAAACCTTGCACGATAATGGATCGCGCGTCGAAGCCTGGTTCTCTGGGGTCGACTAGAACTCTTCGCACCGTACTGAGCTGATGTCTGTCATCTTGTTGCCGAGGAGCGTAAGACCCACCCCTCGGAGGGGAATTGGGCACTCGACGCCTATCATCTCGGTCGAGTCGGTCACCATATTGGTCTCGCCGATTCTCGCGCCCTTCATGCCGCGGAGGCGATCTGGGACTGTGAGCCGACTGAACCGTATTCGCAGCGACGGATCGACTGTGAATTCTGTTGCGCGACTGCGACACGGCCGAATTCTGATCTCCTGCTGCCCGGAGCAGATCCCTGATCTGCATCAAGCCTCTGCCAGCTTCCGACTGAGAGGGCTGGATGGACTCTGCTATACGGGTCGCAGCTGCCAAATTCTGGATTGGGGTTCGATATACCTGAGTCGGCGGGAAGAGTTGACGTCGACTGGTGTCGGGAACTCGTTGTCGCACGCACTCGTCGAGTGCTCGCTGAAGATTCTCCAGTCGAGTGCGTTCGACCAAATTGGCCAAACGTGCCTCCTCCAAGGCGCGAGCCTCGGGGGTTTCTCCTGCGATGGGAGTACGCAGGACATCCACGTTCCTGCGGCGAAGTTCTTCTCTTTGCAGAGAGTCGAGTGGCTCGGGCTGGTACTCTTCGTGGTCTCGTGCGGGGTCGCCTCCGTCGCCTGCTCCACCATCACGGGCGAAGCCAGGGGGACTGCGGGGCCCGTCAACCATCATGATTTCCGCCGCTGGATCACTGCTATCGCACTCGGATGCGGTCTCTACGGAGCCAGGCGATAGATCGAACAGGCCGTAGAGAGATTCGTCGGGCTCGATTGCCGCAACTTGGATGGTGGCCGTCTGGCGAGCCACCGCGTGCCTCACCCACCGCTGAATCCTCGACCGGCCCGAGCGCTTGCGCTGGCGGGAGATCGGGAGGGTGGTCGATGGGGATGTCGACCGATACGGGGTCGACGGTTGCCGCAGCAGAACACCGCGGACACATGCACGAAAATGCGTCGCACCGCGGACGGGGAGCGCATCAACGTCGAGTGGAGCCTCCTGGAGCCAGGCGGAGTCGTCGGCGATGAAGGTGAGAGCGCCGAGACGGATCTCTCGACCCTCGACCAAAACTCCAGCAGCCACCATGATGAAAGTACTCGGAAGAATCGCAACTTCTCCACAAATTTGCTAAAAACACCTGCCCCACGGTGGGCGCCAACTGTCGTGGTTCTAAGTCTGACAGTAGATTGGGGGGTAGGTATAGAGAGGCAAGGTCCTAGCTATGGAGAGGTTGTAAACACAAGGGATGTACGAGTTCAGGCCCTTCTCGGAAGAAGTAAAAGCCCTACGTCTCGGAGCCCAGAGGCGGTCGAGTGGATTATATGTATATGAGTTACAGGGTGCCGAACCCTTCTGCCTGTGGAGGGGGGTGGCTTATATAGAGTGCGCCAGGACCCCAGCCAGCCCACGTAATGAAGGGTTTAAGGTGTATTTAGTCCGGGGCGTTACTGGTAACGTCCCACATAAAGTGTCTTAACTATCATAAAGTCTACTTAACTACAGGCCGTTGCAGTGCAGAGTGCCTTTTGACCTCCTAGTAGCCGAGTGAGTCTTCGTGGTCGAGTCCTTCAAGTCAGTCGAGTGAATCCCTCGTTGGTCGACTGGAAGGTGACCTCTTCTAAGGGTGTCCTTGGGCAGGGTACTTAGATCAGGTCTGTGACCCTACCCTAGGTACATGACCCCATCAGTATTTCAAGGGCGTAGTTATGTACGCGAGGTACTGGTTTTGCTATGTCGCGAGAGCTGGGGTTGGGGCCGCATTGCTACGCTTGCTCAGAGTGTGCCAGGCGGTCCTGCTTTGGGTTACTCCGGGCGCGCTTGGCAGTGTCTAGCTTTTTAATGGCCGGACTGGAGAATTGCCTGAGAAGGCTACTTTGTACCTCCGCTGCGAGAGCCGCCATGTGCTCCTCCGTATGGAGGGAGCGTTTGGTGTTTCCATTGACCGTGATTACTCCTCGAGGGCCTGGCATCTTGAGCTTGAGATATGCGTAGTGCGGCACCGCATTGAACTTTGCGAATGCGGTTCCTCCGAGCAGGGCGTGATAGCCACTGCGAAACGGGACTATATCGAAGATTAACTCTTCGCTTCGGAAATTGTCCGGGGATCCGAAGACCACGTCAAGTGTTACTGAGCCTGTACAGTTGGCTTCTACACCTGGTATAACGCCTTTAAAGGTCATTCTTGTGGGCTTAATCCTTGAGGGATCTATGCCCATTTTCCGCACTGTATCCCGATGAAGCAGGTTCAGGCTATTACCGCCGTCCATGAGGACTCTCGTGAGATGAAATCCGTCGATAATTGGGTCGAGAACCAATGCGACGAAGCTTCCATGACGGATGCTAGTGGGATGGTCCCTTCGGTCAAAAGTGATCGGGCAGGAGGACCATGGGTTGAACTTTGGGGCGACTGGCTCCATCGCGTATACATCCCATAGCGCACTCTTCCGCTCCCGCTTGGGAATGTGGGTTGCGTATATCATGTTCACCGTCCGCACTTGTGGGGGAAAGCCCTTCTATCCATTGTTGTTCGGCGGCTTGGGCTCCTCGTCGTCGTTGTGCAGCCCCTTGTCTCTGTTTTCGGCCCTTAACTTGCCTGCCTGCTTGAACACCAAACAATCCATGTTTGTGTGATTGGCTGGCCTTTCGGGGGTGCCATGTATCTGGCACAAGCGATCGAGTATTCGGTCCAAACTGTACGGGCCCTGAGTATTCTTTTTGAATGGCTTTTCCGCTGACCGGATTTATAGCCTCTGAATCCGGCATTGACTACCGTGTCTTCATTGCTGTCGCTGCTAACGCGGCGTTTTTGCTTTTTCCGTCATGTCCTGTCACTTTTGTCCTTGGTATCCGAATTACCAGGGTTCTTTGATAAGTTGTTACTGCGAACTAGCCAGCTGTCTTCTCCCGTGCAAAAGCGGGTCATGAGTGTCGTGAGGGCTGCCATAGATTTCGGCTTTTCCTGTCCCAGGTGCCGGGCAAGCCATTCGTCGCGGATGTTATGCTTGAAGGCTGCTAGGGCCTCTGCGTCCGGACAGTCGACTATCTAGTTTTTCTTTGTTAGGAACCGTGTCCAGAATTGTCTGGCCGATTCCTCTGGCTGCTGAATTATGTGGCTTAAGTCGTCGGCATCCGGTGGTCGCACGTAAGTGCCCTAGAAGTTGTCGAGGAATGCGGCTTCCAGGTCCTCCCAAGAACCGATTGAGTCTGCTGGCAAGCTGTTAAGCCAATGCCGGGCCGGTCCTTTAAGTTTGAGCGGGAGGTATTTGATGGTGTGTAGATCATCGCCGCGTGCCATGTGGATGTGAAGGAGATAATCCTCGATCCATACCGCCGGATCTGTTGTGCCATCGTATGATTCGATGTTTACGGGTTTGAAACCCTCTGGGATTTTATGATCCATTACTTCATTCGTGAAGCATAGCGGGTGTGCGGCGCCTCTGTACTGGGCTATATCACGATGCAGCTCGGAAGAGCTATGTCTGTTGTGTTCGGCCTGGCCGGATTTGTTGTATCCGGAATGAAGATCATTGTCACATGTCGTAGGGCGCCTGCGCGATCTGTAGATCGATCTTGTTTGTCTTGCCTTATCCTCCAGTATGTCTCGCAGGTCTGGCGCATTTTCCCGTGCTTTAGTTGAGCGGCGTCGGGGCATGGCTTGGTGGAGGGCCGAGAGGCCTCTCTGTCGCGGCCGCGAGGTGGCCGGTCTGCCATGTCATGCGCTGGTGATGTAGGTGCTTCCTCCTCTGATCGGGGTAGCGGCCTGCGCTTTGGGTAACTCTTGGAGGGGCGTTCGAGTTCATACTCTTCGGCCGCAAGGACTTCAGTCCATCTGTCAGCTAGAAAATCTTGGGCAGCTCTAAGTTGTTGCTGCTTTTTCTTGAGGCTGCTTGCCGTGGCTAAAAGCCTGTGTTTAAAACGCTCTTGTTCGGCGGGGTCTGATGGTATGACGAATTCGTCGTCATCGAGGCTTGCCTTGTCTTCGGAGGGAGGCGTATAGTTATCATCCTCGACCTCTCGGTCTGCCGCTCTCTCATGAGGGATGGCTTATCCATCTTCCTGTGCCGAATCTTGCTGAGGTGGGTGTTCTTCGGTGCTATCCGGGGTAGTATTATCTCCCGACGCTTTGGCTGTTTCTTGGGGGCGTCATCCCCCACTATTCCATTGCCATCTCCATCTTTCGGAGTATCCACCATATATATGTCATACGATGAGGTGGCCTTCCAGCGCCCTACAGGTGTTGGTTCCTGTTCGTCTCCTACATCGTCGTCCATGCCGTTGATGTCTTCGGAGCCGAAGTCAAGCATGTCGGTTAGATCGTCGACAGTGGCTACAAAGTGGGTGGTGGGTGGGCTTTGAATTTCCTCATCGTCCGTATCCCACCCTCGCTGACCGTAGTCCGGCCAGGGCTCTCCTGATAAAGAGAGAGACTTAAGAGAATTCAGGATGTCGCCAAAAGGTGAATGCTGAAAGATGTCTGCGGCGGTGAACTCCATTATCAGCGCCCAATCGGATTCGATTGGCAGGGGCATGGGGGGTTCGGAGTCCGGGGAGGAGTCCGGATCCTCGGAGTCACGGGTCGTGCAGAGTGCGGGGCTAGCGTTCGGCTCGATCGCTTTTGGGATCGTAGCCCCCGAGGTGACGTCCAACCGCTCATCCTCGGTTGGCGCAATAGGCTCCGAGTTAGGGGTCAGAACTGATGCATGTGCAGCCTCCAGGACACTGTCCGGGGGCAGAGCTAGATCATGCCCCTCGAGATAGTGCGGCGCGCTTGGCCGTGGCTCGAACCCGTCGAAGATCAAGTCTCCGCGGATGTCAGCCGTGTAGTTTAAGCTTCCAAACCTGACTTGACGGCCAGGGGCGTAGCTTTTGATCTGCTCCAGGTGGCCGAGCGAATTGGCCCGCAGAGCGAAGCCGCCGAAGACGAAGATCTGACGGGGAGAAAAGTCTCACCCTGGACCGCATCGTTGTTGATGATCAAAGGAGCCATCGGGCCTAAAGGCGACGACACAGAGGAACTCTCAATGAAAGCACCAATGTTGGTGTCAAAACCGGCAGATCTCGGGTAGTGGGTCCCGAACTGTGCGTCTAGGCCGGATGGTAACAGGAGGCAGGGAACACGATGTTTTACCCAGGTTCGGGCCCTCTTGATGGAGGTAAAACCCTACGTCCTGCTTGATTAATATTCATGATATGGTTAGTACAAGAGTAGATCTACCACGAGATCAAGGAGGCTAAACCCTAGAAGCTAGCCTACGGTATGATTGTTGTATATGGAGTTGATTGCCTACGGACTACAACCCTCCGGTTTATATAGACACCGGATAGGGTTAGGGTTACATAGAGTCGGTTACAATGGTAGGAGATCTTGAATATCCGCATCGCCAAACTTGCCTTCCACGCCAAGGAAAGTCCCATCCGGTCACGGGACAAAGTCTTCAATCTTGTATCTTCGTAGTCCAGGAGTCCAGTTGAAGGTATAGTCCAGTTACCCGAACACCCCCTAATCCAGGACTCCCTCAGGACCCGATAGCTTAACGGCGTCCTGTTACGGTGGATGCCACATGCCGGTCACCCTTGACGAAAGCACTTCTATGCCGCACGATTTATCGTCATGGAAGTGGACACTTTCGTGATGATAATTTTGGTAATGTCATGGAACACTTCTATGACAGCATAGGTATGAATATCTTCATTCTGTCATAAATTTGTCATGGATGTAGATGCATGACAGAAAATGTGACCTACTGTGACAAACACGTGTCATCACAGAAGTGTATTTTTTGTAGTGGGTCTGCTCGGCGGGGCTTTGTTTTTGGCTAATCTCGACGCCCTAATGGTAACTACCTTTCACACGAGCCCTCTTCAATATATGTATAATCTCCCGTTTCTGTTGCCTTTCGGATGTCTCAGGTCGCAGACATGTCTTCTCAGGCCGATGAAACTCCATCCACCATACTGTACACCATAAGAGGCCAGAAGGTGGACGTGGGAAAGGCGACGATAGTGAAGCCGAAGGAACAATTATTCCAAAGCCAGCCGATGCCCCCTGGCGTCCTCAAGGTTTCTGTGGACACTGTCAAAGCGGGCTATGAGAATTTGGCTCTTCTACTTCTTGAGGTTGCGTTGGTTTTTTCCTTGAAGAGGAAAGGGTGATGCAGCAAAGTATACATAAGTATTTCCCTCAGTTAGAGAACCAAGGTATCAATCCAGTAGGAGACAACACACAAATCACCAATACCTGCACAAACGATCAAACAACTTGCACCCAACGCGATAAAGGGGTTGTCAATCCCTTCACAGTCACTTGCAAAAGTGAGATCTGACGGAGATAGAAAAAACTAAACAAATGATAAAATGAATATTTTTGGGTTTTTTGGTTTATAAATCGGAAAGTAAAAGATTGCAAAATAGTAGATCAGAAACTTATATGATGGAAAATAGACCCGGGGCCATAGGTTTCACTAGAGGCTTCTCTCAAGATAGCAAATAATATGGTGGGCGAACAAATATTTAAAACATCAGAGATGAAGCACTTCTCAAGGACAATACCACTTTCTCATGATAGTATCTAAACAGTAGCACAACACCAATAGAGATGACAAAGCTCAGTCATATGGATGAAATCCGTGGGCAAGTACCAACCTTTTGTCAGGAGGCTCATTGTGTAGAGCATACAGATCAAGCACTTCTCCGGAAGCATCTGTTGTTATCTACTGTGGTTGCCATGCTTACTATATACTCCTCGATTAGTTTAGTGTTTCCAACATCTTCTTGTGAAGTTCCACTAAAATATATGGTATTTTCAAAGAAGATCCCTGTTTGCACAAGTAGAGATAATTACATATTACATTAAGATTGGCAAAATAATTGCTCATTCCAGCCATAGCAATAAATTTAGATGCAAAACTATATCATTACTTGTGTCATCACAGTTCAAGTGCTTCATTACAACACCGAGAGTTGAATTTTGTTTTTCTTCCGCTTGTTCTTCCCCTTCATCACTTGGTTCAATAACAGACAAGCTTCGCCTTCAATGTAAGATTTGGCATGTCAATTAGGAAGCACAAGTATAGTACTAAACAAAGACATTAATTTTCAAATGAAAGTGGCAAAATATAGGCCAATAGTTGTGAAATATCCTTATCTTACCTCAATGGGATATTACGATGCACATACAGATTGGAAGTATTGTCTCCATTTGCGCAGTTCACTAAAATCAAGCAACATCACCGTACAAGTAGCACAACATATGAAAGCACACTACACAATCATGTGAAAGAAGGCTAGTACTGACCTCTCATGACATAGAATTTAAACAACTCACAAGAAGATAGGAAGTAAGATCTCCTCTTGTGCAGTTCCACTAAGATCAAGCAATCAAGCAACATGGTCGGTGTGACATTTTGGTTGAACTGCATAAAACACTCCTAAAACAAAAGTGTTTTGTGCAGTGGAACAGAAGGTCACAATAGCAACGAGGTGAAGTAGATAACCCTGTTTACAGAGAGGTGCAAAGGAAACAACTAGTGGTCAATAACGGTGGATGACACAGAAGCCAACAAAAAGAAGCATCTAACATATCTAAATGGGAAAGAAAGCAAGACATCAACATTTGTCAAACGGTGGCATTGATTCATATTAACAGAGGGATTATATTAACAATAAAATTCGTTAAACATGTAATTTTCTTTTAACTATGGCATTGCATCAATTTTCCAGCGGCATTATTAGAGGGTGTTTGTTTACAGGGACTTTTTGGTGTAGGACTAAAAAAAGTCCCTTTCAGTCCCATCTAAACCAAACTGGAGGGACTTTTAGGGACTAAAAGTGGGCATTCGGGACTAAAGAAAGAAGACCCTGAGGGAGAGTCTTTTGGGACTTTTTCCAACAGTTGCCTCTGCCCTGCATCGCACCATATATCTATTTGTTCATTACTAGGGTTAACATGGTCTTTTAGCATGTCATTTAATAACATCTAGTCCATGTTTAGTCCCTGGAACCAAGAAGTTAGGGACTAGGGACTTTCTAGTTGGGACTAAAAAAAGTCCTAGGACTTTTTAACCAAACAGGGCCTTAGATTAACAACAGCTAAAGAGTTGCACGGGACAGTGGGTGCACCAGAACCATGTGCATCTACTGATGTATGATGGGGTGATGCACAGTCTGTTGCAACAAAGAATAAACAACCAAGGACCATATTTGTGTTGCTCCCAGTTTTGTTATCTTCAGACACCTTTCCCTATGTGAGCGCAACAAATCTATTGTTGCTAAAACTATATAGCCTTGTCCCCCAAAACAAAAAGATTAGTTCGTTACAGATGTGCGTACTGTGTTTGTCATTGTTTTCCCTTTTCGACCAACGTAGGTGCTGGATAGCCAGTCTGTACTAGTACTCCCCCCTTCCTTTCCTCTTTGAACCATGTCCTAGATTCATGCTATACAACTTTCCCCACAACTTTCCCCCTTTCCTCTTTGAACCACGTCCTAGATTCATGCGATACAACTTTCACCACTACTTTCCCACTTCCTTTCCTTTTTGAACCACGTCCTAGATTCATGCTATACAACTTTCCCCACTACTTTCCCCTATTCCTTTCCTCTCCGAACCACGTCCTAGACTCATGCTATACAACTTTCCCCACTACTTTCCTGTTTGATCCAACACCTAGATTCAAGTGCAGAAGCGGAAAAAGCCCATATGCAGCTAGAGCAATGCATGTGGAATAAGTAAATTATACCTTAAGGTTCTTGAGGTGTGGTTCGATTGGTGACCGGAGGCCATTCTGCCCACACTATGTACGATGTCAGGGAAGAAGGGGTCGAAGGCCCTCCCGCGCCGCTGGGTGAAAGAGAACAACTGCGCCGGTAGGGGACTCCTTCCCTCGCCAATGGCGACAGTGTTAAGCCTCCTTCCCCTCCCGGCGAACGGATCATGCTGGCTCTTTGACTAGCAGTGATGGGAGAGAGAGAGGCCAATGAAGTCTTGTTTAGATCTGGAGAGGGTGAGAGAGTGTGAAGAGAGAAACTACAAGTGCCGAGGCTCTAGCGTGTATATATATAGTAGAGAGAGTGTGAAGAATGCAAACCCTAGAAAACAAGCATCGAGGCTGCAGCGTATATAGATGGAGTGATTTTCTTTTTCTCTCCATAAAAATCGTTTTAAATTGTGCACGAAACGGAACTCTTTATTTAACATAGTGAAGAAAAATACTAGGGGCAATGCTAATACTTGAAGAAAATTTAACACTCAAAGGAGTGAACTCACAATTAACATGCACGCCTTCCAGTCGTGCTTACTAACGTTCATGTGTGGTACACGACCCTCCGAAGTGAACAACAACAGGAGGGAGGCGGGAGGCGGCAACTCCCCATGTCGCGGAAGTGAGCAAGGGACGAAGGCAACCTCACCGGCTTTGTGAGAGAGAACAGCAGGGATCCCTGATCAGGACGTGCCGACAGTGGGTTTTTGCCATCGGGACAGCGACGGCGACCGCACCTACACTAAGCATCCACCCCTTCCCCCGGCAGACGTGATCTGCCCGGATGTTAGAGATGTGGCCACAGTTGTTTTGTGCGGGAGAGTGTGAATAGAGCAATCCTAGCAAGCAACCGTGTAGGCTCGTCCTGGCTATGTATATAGTGGAGCGGTTTCCTTTTCTTTCCATACTAGCAAGATTCTCATGTGTTGCACAGAACATCAAGATGCATTTATATGAGTAGTTTATCTTGTGAGAGAAAATGATGAACCAGGCAAGGCCTTATTTGCAAATGTGGATAGGGGTGTGGGTATCTTTTTGCAAAGTTGCCATAGTTTCCTTCCTGTCCGTCAGATATAAATCGGTCGGCCTATATTGCAGGATGGCAGGCACACCATCATCACCAACTCTGTTTTCTATAAGAGTCGATATGAACCTATTTATACTGCGTACGTGCCACTGCAGAAAAAAAAACTTTATTTATAAATGACGCGGCACCGTTCATGCATGGTTCCTGACCCTCCATTATTTAAAAGTGAGTAACTACTACTAGAAACGTCAAATTATCATGTGGGTTGCATCATCTTACAGAAATGAGCTCCACCGTGTCACGTGTGTGGTTGGGGAAGACGCAAAAGACGCAAAGAGTGCTACTAGTACACTACGTCTGTGGGTGCGTGCACCTCTTCTCTTCGAGCGTGGTTATTAAAAGTATAGCCCACTACTGTACTACCACATGGTTATTATATATGGGCAAAGAGTATAGGCAGTAATAATGATTAATAAGCCGTGAAATCATGAGGCCCACCTTTCTCTATGTTTGATCGAGGAAGCAATGATATGTCTCCAACCTATCTATAAGTTTTGATTGTTCCATGCTATTATATTATCAACCTTGGATGTTTTATATGCATTTATATGCTATTTTATATGATTTTTGGGACTAACCTACTAACCTAGAGCCTAGTGCCACTTTCTGTTTTTCCTTGTTTTAGAGTATCACAGAAAAGGAAAATCAAACGGAGTCCAATTGACCTGAAGCAATCCAGGAGACTTGGAGTAGACGTCAGGGAAGCTTCGAGGGAGGCATGAGGCAGGGAGGCACACCCTACCCCCCTGGGCGCGCCCCCACCCTCGTGGGCCCCTCGTGGCTCCCCTGACCGACTTCTTTCGCCTATATATATCCATATACCCTAAAAACTTCGAAGAGCAGAATAGATCGGGAATTCCGCCGCCAGAAGCCTCTGTAGCCACCGAAAACCAATCTAGACCCCTTCCGGCACCCTGTCAGAGGGGCGAATCCCTCTCTGGTGGCTATCTTCATCATCCCGGTACTCTCCATGACGAGGAGGGAGTAGTTCTCCCTCGGGGTTGAGGGTATGTACCATTAGCTATGTGTTTGATCTCTCTCTCTCTCTCTCTCTCTCTCTCTCTCGTGTTCTTGAGGTGGCATGATCTTGATGTATCGTGAGCTTTGCTATTATAGTTGGATCTTATGATGTTTCTCCCCCTCTACTCTCCTGTAATGGATTGATTTTTCCCTTTAAAGTTATCTTATCGGATTGAGTCTTTAAGGATTTGAGAACACTTGATGTATGTCTTGCACGTGCTTATCTGTGGTGACAATGGGATATCATGTGATCCACTTGTATGTTTTGGTGATCAACTTGCGGGTTCCGCTCGTGAACTTATGCATACGGGTTGGCACACGTTTTCATCTTGACTCTCTGATAGAAACTTTGGGGCACTCTTTGAAGTTCTTTGTGTTGGTTGAATAGATGAATCTGAGATTGTGTGATGCATATCATATAATCATACCCACAGATATTTCAGGTGGCATTGGAGTATCTAGGTGACATGAGGGTTTTGGTTGATTTGCGACTTAAGGTGTTATTCTAGTACGAACTCTATGATAGATTGAACGGAAAGAATAGTTTCGTGTTATTTTACTACGGACTCTTGAATAGATCGATCAGAAAGGATAACTTTAGGTGGTTTCATACCCTACCATAATCTCTTCGTTTGTTCTCCTCTATTAGTGACTTTGGAGTGACTCTTTGTTGCATGTTGAGGGATAGTTATATGATCCAATTATGGTATTATTGTTGAGAGGACTTGCACTAGTGAAAGTATGAACCCTAGGCATTGTTTCCTAGTATTGCAATACCGTTTATGCTTACTTTTATCATTAGTTACCTTGCTGTTTTTATATTTTCAGATTACAAAAACCTTTATCTACCATCCATATTGCACTTGTATCACTATCTCTTCGCCGGACTAGTGCACCTATACAATTTACCATTGTATTGGGTGTGTTGGGGACACAAGAGACTCTTTGTTATTTGGTTGCAGGGTTGTTTGAGAGTGACCATCTTCATCCAACTCCTCCCACAGATTGATAAACCTTAGGTCATCCAGTTGAGGGAAATTTGCTACTGTCCTACAAACCTCTGCACTTGGAGGCCCAACAACGTCTACAAGAAGAAGGTTGTGTAGTAGACATCAAGCTCTTTTCTGGCGCCGTTGCCGGGGAGGTTAGTGCTTGAAGGTATATCTTTAGATCTTGCAATCGAATCTTTTTGTTTCTTGTTTTAGCACTAGTTTAGTTTATAAAAGAAGACTACAAAAAATGGAATTGAGTTTGCCTCATACGCTTCATATTTTTAATATCTTTCATGAGAATGATGGAAAGGAAATTTGTGCTCAAGTGCTAGAAGAAGAAGTCTATAAAATGTTTGGCACTAAATCTTTGAATGATGAGCATGATTGCAATGTTGTTAGTATGAACTCCTTGAATATCCATAGTACTAATGATGATTGCACTAGTCATAATGAAAATGTCTCTTATAAGCATGTCAACTTTTGTGGAGTGCATAGAGTTTGCAAGTACACACCAAATAGGGAAGATAGATTTTGCAAGAGGCATAAGTATTTAGAAACTAAATGGTTGCAAGAAAGGCTAGATGTTTGTGCTGAAAATTTAAAATTTCTTCACCATACTTGTGAACTTTGCAATGAACATGGTCATTTAAATATCAAATGCAAATTGTTTCATGATTGAGTCGTGTCCAAAAATTGTGATGATTTGATTTCCCTTGCACATCATAATGAACTTAGTTTTCTTTTGGGTTATGAAGAAATGAAATGTATAACTAAGCATATTCCAGAATATAACCTTGATAAATTCCTCGATATTGATCTAGAAGAATTTTTTTATGTATTGTGCGGTGAATTGCATTGAAAATACTTATATTGCCAATTACATAAAGAAAAGAAAACAAATAGAATATGAAGAGAATACTCACAAAAGGGAAGAGACTTCCCAATATTCTCCTATTATTTCTTATGATGAATCAGGTAATGAGGAGGAGCCTTCTATTCAACCAATCTCATTAATAAGGAGCTCAAAAAAGAGGGTTAAACCCACACATGATGTGAAAAAGAAAAAGAAAAGACGGAGAAGCAAAGGTAGAAAGGTATCCCTCCCAAATGATGTTGCTCCTACTACTCATTGTGATGATGATAATTGTTATACTATTGGTGCTATCCATACTATTAATGATGAGAGTGATTATGCTTATGATATGAAAAGGCCCAAGCTTGGGGATGCTATGTTTGATGAGAATGACAAGTTTGAAAATATATTTGCTGCAATTAATGTTTGTACCAAGCTTGGGGATGCTATGTTTAATGAAGATGATATTTTTAGTCTCCCAAGTTTTGATATGCAAATTTCTAATGATGATAGTATGCCTCCTACTTATGATGATTATATTGATGAAAGTGGGTTTGGAAGAGTGTCAACTTTAGGAAGTAATGATCCCACTATTTTGGAGGATGTTGAATCTTATTATGATAATTATGAAAGTGGATTTGGAGAGGTCATGACTTTATTTAGTAATGATTCCACTATCTTGAAAGTGGTTTCAATCGATTATGATGAGAACAAAGTTGCTACCTATGATGATTATTGTGATGACACTTATGCTATAAAAAGTAGTGATTATTATATTTATAAAACTTGTCATGATTATGATTACCCTTTTCCTGAATATTGCTCTTTTAATATGGAAACAATTTATAGTATTCTAGTTTCTTATGATACTCCCACTATTCCGAATGAGAAGAATTTTGCTTATGTGGAGAGTAGTAATTTTTCTATGCTTGTAGATCATGAAAGCAATGCTTTATGTGATGGTTATATTGTTGAATTTGTTCATGATGCTACTGAAAATTACTATGATGGAGGAACATATGCTTGTAGGAATTGCAATAATATCAAGTTTCCTCTCTATGTGCTTAAAGTTTTGAAGTTATGCTTGTTTTGCCTTCCTATGCTAGTTGATTATGGTTCCCACAAGTTGTTTGCTCACCAAATACCTATGCATAGGAAGTGGGTTAGACTTAAATGTGCTAGTCATATTCTTTATGATGCTCTCTTTATATATCAATTCTTATCTTTTATGTGAGCATCATTGAAATCATCATACCTAGCTAGGGGCGTTAAACGATAGCGCTTGTTGGGAGGCAACCCAACTTTATTTTCGTTCCTTGATTTTTGCTCCTATTTAGTAATAAATAATTCATCTAGCCTCTATTTAGATGTGGTTTTATGTTTTAATTAGTGTTTGTGCCAAGTAAACCCTTTAGGATCTTCTTGGGTGATTGTTATTTGATCTTGCTGTAAAAAACAGAAAGTATGCGCTCACGAGAATAATTTTGATTTTTTACCAGAGAGTGATAAAATACCAATTCCAACTGCAGTAGATCAATATACAAATTGTCTAGGACTTCCTAACTTCTCAGGATTTTTGGAGTTACAGAAATATTCGAAACCTACAGATTACTACAGATTGTTCTGTTGTTGACAGATTCTGTTTTCTATGTGTTGTTTGCTTATTTTGATGAATCTATGAGTAGTATCGGAGGGTATGAACCATAGTGAAGTTGGAATACAGTATATATTACACCAATCTGAATTTATAATGACTTCACAACAGTACCTAAGTGGTGATTTATTTTCTTATACTAACGGAGCTTACGAGTTTTCTGTTAAGTTTTGTGTTGTGAAGTTTTCAAGTTTTGGGTAAAGATTCGATTGACTATGGAATAACGAGTGGCAAGAGCCTAAGCTTGGGTATGCCAAGGCACCCCAAGGTAATATTCAAGGACAACCAAGAGCCTAAGCTTGGGTATGCCCCGGATGGCATCCCCTCTTTCGTCTTCATTCAGCGGTAACTTTACTTGGAGCTATATTTTTATTCACCGCATGATATGTGTTTTGCTTGGAGAGTCATTTATTTTTCTTTTGTTTTGATTGCTGTTTGAATAAAATACCAAGATATGAAATTCTTAAATTTTAGAGAGTCTTCATATAGTTGCATAATTATTCGACTACTCATTGATCTTCACTTATATCTTTCGGAGTAGTTTGTTGTTGCTCTAGTGCTTCACTTATATCATTTTAGAGCATGGTGGTGGTTTCATTTTGAAGAAATAGATGAACTCTCATGCTTCACTTATATTATTTTGAGAGTCTTTAGAACATCATGGTAGTGTGCTTTGGTTATGAAACTAGTCCTAATATGATAGACATCCAAGTGGGGTATAATAAAAACTTTCATATAGAGTGCATTGAATACTATGAGAAATTTGATACTTGATGATTGCTTTAAGATATGAGGATGGTAATATTAGAGTCATGCTGGTGAGTAGTTGTGAATTTGAGAAATACTTGTGTTGAAGTTTGTGATTCCCGTAGCATGCACTTATGTGAACCGTCATGTGATGAAGTCGGAGCATGATTTATTTATTGATCGCCTTCCTTATGAGTGGCGGTCGGGGACGAGCGATGGTATTTTCCTACCAATCTATCCCCCTAGGAGCATGCGCGTAGTACTATGTTTCGATAACTAATAGATTTCTGCAATAAGTGTGTGAGTATTTTATGACTAATGTTGAGCCCATGGATTATACGCACTCTCACCCTCCCACCATTGCTAGCCTCTCTAGTACCGCGCAACTTTCGCCGGTACCATAAACCCACCATATAGCTTCCTCAAAAACAGCCACAATACCTACCTATTATGGCATTTCCATAGCCATTCCGAGATATATTGCCATGCAACTTTCCACCGTTCCGTTTATTATGAGACGCTTCATCATTGTCATATTGCTTTGCATGATCACGTAGTTGACATCATATTTGTGGCAAAGCCACCGTTCATAATTCTTTCATACATGTCACTCATGAGTCATTGCACATCCCGGTACACCGCCGGAGGCATTCATATAGAGTCATATTTTGTTCTAAGTATCGAGTTGTAATTCTTGAGTTGTAAGAAAATAAAAGTGTGATGGTCATCATTATTAGAGCATTGTCCCATGTGAGGAAAGGATGATGGAGACTATGATTCCCCCATAAGTCGGGATGAGACTCCGGATGAAAAATAAAAAAAAAGAGAAAAAAGAGGCCAAAAAAATAAAATAAAAAGAGAAGTCCCAAAAAACAAAATAAACAAAATAAAAAATGAGAGAAAAAGAGAGAAGGGGCAATGCTACTATCCTTTTACCACACTTGTGCTTCAAAGTAGCACCACGATCTTCATGATAGAGAGTCTCCTATGTTGTCACTTTCATATACTAGTGGGAATCTTTCATTATAGAACTTGGCTTGTATATTCCAATGATGGGCTTCCTCAAAATGCCCTAGGTCTTCGTGAGCAAGCGAGTTGGATGCACACCCACTTAGTTTCTTTTTGAGCTTTCATACAATTATAGCTCTAGTGCATCCGTTGCATGGCAATCCCTACTCACTCACATTGATATCTATTGATGGGCATCTCCATAGCCCGTTGATACGCCTAGTTGATGTGAGACTATCTTCTCCTTTTTGTCTTCTCCACAACCACCATTCTATTCCACCTATAGTGCTATGTCCGCGGCTCACGCTCATGTATTGCGTGAAGATTGAAAAAGTTTGAACATCAAAAGTATGAAAAAATTGCTTGGCTTGTCATCGGGGTTGTGCATGATTTAAATATTTTGTGTGATGAAGATAGAGCATAGCCAGATTATATGATTTTGTAGGGATAGCTTTCTTTGGCCATGTTATTTTGAGAAGACATGATTACTTCATTAGTATTGTTGAAGTATTATTATTCTTATGTCAATATTAAACTTTTGTCTTGAATCTTATGGATCTAAATATTCATGCCATAATAAAGAAGAATACATGGATAAATATGTTAGGTAGCATTTCACATCAAAAATTCTGTTTTTATCATTTACCTACTCGAGGACGAGCAGGAATTAAGCTTGGGGATGCTTGATATGTCTCCAACGTATCTATAATTTTTGATTGTTCCATGCTATTATATTATCAACCTTGGATGTTTTATATGCATTTATATGATATTTTATGTGATTTTTGGGACTAACCTATTAACCTAGAGCCTAGTGACAGTTTCTATTTTTTCCTTGTTTTAGAGTATCGCAGAAAAGAAAAACCAAACGAAGTCCAATTGACCTGAAACTTCACATAACTTATTTTTTGAACGGAAGCAATCTAGGAGACTTGGAGTAGACATCAGGGAAGCTTCGAGGGAGGCACGAGGCAGGGAGGCGCGCCCCCACCCTCGTGGGGCCCTCGTGGCTCCCCTGACCGACTTCTTTCGCCTATATATATCCATATACCCTAAAAACTTCGAAGAGCAGAATAGATCGGGAGTTCCGCTGCCAGAAGCCTCCGTAGCCACTGAAAACCAATCTAGACCCGTTCCGGAACCCTACCGGAGGAGGGAATCACTCTCTGATGGCCATCTTCATCATCCAGGTGCTCTCCATGATGAGGAGGGAGTAGTTCTCCCTCGGGGCTGAGGGTATGTACCAGTAGCTATGTGTTTGATCTCTCTCTCTCTCCCTCTCCCTCTCTCTCTCTCTCGTGTTCTTGAGGTGGCATGATCTTGATGTATCGCGAGCTTTGCTATTATAGTTGGATATTATGATGTTTCTCCCCCTCTACTCTCTTGTAATGGATTGAGTTTTCCCTTTGAAGTTATCTTATCGGATTGAGTCTTTAAGGATTTGAGAACACTTGATGTATGTCTTGCACGTGCTTATCTGTGGTGACAATGGGATATTATGTGATCCACTTGATGTATGTTTTGGTGATCAACTTGCGGGTTCCGCTCGTGAACTTATGCATAGGGGTTGGCACACGTGTTCGTCTTGACTCTGCGGTAGAAACTTTGGCGCACTCTTTGAAGTTCTTTGTGTTGGTTGAATAGATGAATCTGAGATTGTGTGATGCATATCGTATAATCATACCCACGGATATTTGAGGTGACATTGGAGTATCCAGGTGACATTAGGGTTTTGGGTTATTTGTGTCTTAAGGTGTTATTCTAGTACAAACTCTATGATAGATTGAACGGAAATAATAGCTTCGTGTTATTTTACTATGGACTCTTGAATAGATCGATCAGAAAGGATAACTTTGAGGTGGTTTAGTACCCTACCATAATTTCTTCGTTTGTTCTCCTCTATTAGTGACTTTGGAGTGACTCTTTGTTGCTTGTTGAGGGATAGTTATATGATCCAATTATGTTATTATTGTTGAGAGGACTTGCACTAGTGAAAGTATGAACCCTAGGCATTGTTTCCTAGCATTGCAATACCATTTACGCTTACTTTTATCATTAGTTACCTTGGTGTTTTTATATTTTTAGATTACAAAAACCTTTATCTACCATCCATATTGCACTTGTATCACTATCTCTTCGCCGAACTAGTGCACCTATACAATTTATCATTGTATTGGGTGTGTTGGGGACACAAGAGACTCTTTGTTATTTGGTTGCAGGGTTGTTTGACAGAGACCATCTTCATCCTACGCCTCCCACGGATTGATAAACCTTAGGTCATCCACTTGAGGGAAATTTGCTACTGTCCTACAAACCTCTGCACTTGGAGGCCCAACAACGTCTACAAGAAGAAGGTTGTGTAGTAGACATCAAGCAACCATCATTTCACTCCTCATTGAATATCCATCCGCCGCTACCTCCGTGAATAAATCAAAATCCGCTTCTACCTCCATAGCATGGTTAATAATATAGCCATGTTAATCACGATGTAGAAATATCATTCACTGATACAATAGGGCTGGATCTAAGGCTGGTGATTTTATTTTTACTTTGTCTATTTCTCTTTTTGTCTCATTTACTCATTTTACATAGGAGTACATGTAGAGGATGGCTATTCCTTTCGATGGGACTTCTTCATGGGGTTTAAGACTAAGCAGCTCCAAATTATGCCCACTGCCCACCACTCTCAATCGTGCCATCTATGATAGGGAGTAGTCCCATTGCAACAATGTGGTCCACTATGTCTAGCACGTCCTTTAAGAAGAGACTGTCATGCAAAACAGACATCTTGTTGCTTTCTTCTTCGTACAGTACATACCGCTGGTACGTACTACTAGTACTACTACTACTTGATACGTCTCCATCGTATCTATAATTTTTGATTGTTCCATGCCAATATTCTACAACTTTCATATATTTTGGCAACTTTTTATACTATTTTTGGGACTAACATATTGATCCAGTGCGCAGTGCCAGTTCCTGTTTGTTGCATGTTTGTTGTTTCGTAGAATATCCATATCAAACAGAGTCCAAACAGGATAAAAACTGACGGAGATTTTTTTGGAATATATATGATTTTTGGGAAGAAAAATCCACGCGAGACGATGCCCAAGGGGGCCACGAGGTAGGGGGGCGCGCCCCTAACCCTCATGGCCACCCCGTAAGGCGGCTGATGCCCTTGTTTAACCGCAAGAAAGCTAATATCCAGATAGAGATCGTGTTAAAATTTCAGCCCAATCGGAGTTACGGATCTCCGGGAATATAAGAAACGGTGAAAGGGTAGAATCTGAGAACGCAGAAACAGAGAGAGACAGAGAGACAGATCCAATCTCGGAGGGGCTCTCGCCCCTCCCACGCCATGGAGGCCATGGACCAGAGGGGAAACCCTTCCCCCATCTATGGAGGAGGTCAAGGAAGAAGAAGGAGGGGGGCTCTCTCCCCCTCGCTTCTGGTGGCATCGGAGTGCTACCGGGGGCCATCATCATCACCGCAATCTTCACCAACAACTTCACCGCCATCATCACCAACTATTCCCCCCTCTATGCAGCAGTGTAACCTCTCTCTTACCCGCTGTAATCTCTACTTAAACATGGTGCTGAACGCTATATATTATTTCCCAATGATGTATGGCTATCCTATGATGTTTGAGTAGATCCGTTTTGTCCTATGGGCTATTTAATGATCAAGATTGGTTTGAGTTACATGTTTTATTATTGGTGCTGTCCTATGGTGCTCTCCGTGTCGCACAAGTGTGAGGGATCCCTGCTGTAGGGTGTTGCAATACGTTCATGATTCGCTTATAGTGGGTTGCGTGAGTGACTGAAACACAAACTCGAGTAAGGGGGTTGTTGCGTATGGGATAAAGAGGACTTGATGCCTTATAATGCTATGGTTGGGTTTTACCTTAATGATCTTTAGTGTTTGCGGATGCTTGCTAGAGTTCCAATCATAAGTGCATATGATCCAAGTAGAGAAGTCGCGAGGCTTAGACTTCAACCCAGGTCCCTCTGCTCCTCGTGCCGATGGCTCACGCGAAGCTGAACCCAATCTTGTTGGGCCCTTCTACAACCTGGAAGGTCTCATCACTCATATTATGGTTCAAGGGGCAGTCGTGGATCAACCTGCAGACGATGCTGAATCTGACAAAGCGCCTGCACCACTGAAGCCAAAGAAGCTGAAAAAGCCTAAAGCTTCAAAGCCTGCCCCTGCACCAAAAGTCTCATGGGCGAAGCCTCTGTCCACTGCACCTCCTGAACTCAGTGTGCAGTCTGAAGATTTGTCACGCATCTCCAAGCCCTCCAAAGTGAAGATGCCCTTGCAAACCACTGGCCAAGCGCTGATCGCTGCTGCTATTCTGCGCAATGACGCCATTGATCTGTCCAGCGACGACAATCTTGGCGATGATGCTCTTGAGTAGTTGATCAAGAGCAAGCAAGAGGCAGAAATCTTCAATGACCTTCCTCTCTTTGATGTTGAAATCATCAACACATTCATTGATGAGTTGTTTGACAGCCCAAATGTCAGCTTTGACGATCTTCAGCTTCCCATTGGCCTCAGCGTCGCCTTCCATGGAGCCATTGCTGCTGAGCTGGCTCTATCTCAGAAGATTGTTGAACTGAAGCATAAAATAGATTATGAAAAGGCTCAGTTCAAGAAGCACATGACCAAGCTCAATGTTGAAGACATTCAAAACTTCCAGACCATGATGCATGAGCTTAAGGAAGCATTCCGAACCAAATGCGAAGAAGCCAAAGGTTCTCGTGAGCGCATGAAGGATCTTGCTGCTAAATGTGTCCAAGGATACAATGAGGCTGAAAAGCACAAGGCCAGGAATCGACCCCAGAATGGCAGCCAAGAAGAAGAAGAAGCCAGCTGTGGCTGAACCCGAAGCACCAAGGTAGGAAGTACATCAAATTGTCTTCCCAGCCAGTATGACAGGCTCGAAGCCTAAGGTCCCCACAGTGGCTTCAGAATTGAAGAAAACAAGGGCTGCTGAAGCTGAAGCCAGAAAGCGCAAAACCAAGGGCACCACTGATGATGCTCCTCCAACTAAGAAATGCAAAACCAAGAAGAGAGATCGGGCTGCTCCCACAGAGCCCCTTGAGGCCGAGCCCATCTTAGTGGCTCGTCCTGCGTCTGAAAATCAAGAACACCAAGTGGTAATTCATGACCCTGCTTCTCCAGAGGCTCCTGAAGCTGAAGACAATCCAGTTGTTGACCCCACGGCAGCTGAAGACATTGGTCCTCACGACAATGTTGAAGATGATGAAGTCCTTCCTCAGATTGAGCACCCATTGGTATCATCGCCTGTGCTCATGCACAGCGAACTCATTAGCATTGGTCATCCTCTGACACCAACTGCTCAGGATGCATCGTGGGCTGATCACCCACAATGACAAGACACTCCAAGCTCTCCCCAACTGCAAGCTACCCCGCCAGTGCAAGATGACGATGACTTTGAGGCCCAGTACACTCCATCTCCACAAGAGTCGCCAGCATTACGCAGGCTTCGCAAAGGACCAAGGCCCCAAGTCACTCGCACTATGCACGTGTCTGAGTCCGAAGCCAAAATGGCTGAAGATATTCCGGCTGCATCAGCCGATGAAGAAGAAGCACCAAGAGTTAAAAGAGTTGCTACACCCCCGTCCCACCAAGATGTTGTTCTCGAGGAGAACGTGTCTGACCCTCCAGTTCTTGAAGTGGATGTTAACAACCCTGAGGCGGCCACAAACATCACCGCTGGAGCCAATGACGTCGTCATGGCTGAAGCTAATACGGTGCCTGAAGCTACTGCGGTGCCAGAAGTCCAAGCCTCTGAAGCCACTACAGCACCCGAAGTCAATGCTGAAGCACCTGAGGTACAAGCACCTGAAACCAATGTGGCCCCTGAAGCCCCTGAAGACAATGCCAATGCTCCGGCTCCCCCTCCAAGACCTCATACAATTGAGCTGGCATTTGATCGTGGTCAGCCTGTTATGGTCCGCTGGCCCGTTCTGGTTCCTCCACCTGCTGCGGGTCCACAATTTGAGTATCATGTCGAGCACATACCTCAAGTCCAAAAGCCCAAGCCAAGACTTCCACGATTCCCAGGCACTGTCACTTCACCTGGGGTCTTCAATGTGTATGGCTTCGTGGCACATAACACCTTCTTCAACAGCTCCAAGAACGCTTATACCAGACCTCGCATTTCATCAGATCGGTTCTGGAGCTATCAGCAGCGCAACTACTATTCTTGCGTCCTATACAATCAAGAGCGCATATTTCCACATATGCGCCTCGACTCTGAAGCTATAGCTGGCCTGCCCTGTCTTGAAGAAGCGTTGGATTGCTTCAGAGATGCTGGACTGTTGTAGTTTGTCACAGATAAGGAACACTGGAATGAAGAGCTTCTGCTACAGTTCTATGCAACTCTTCACATTCGAGGCTACAACAGGGATCCAAAAACTTGGGTCCTTGAGTGGATGACAGGCAATGTCCATCATGAAGCCAAATCTCTTGATATCATTGAGCTCACAGGCCTGCCCACTCCTGGTGAATAATATGAACTAGGTTGTCAACAACACCAGAATGCCTCGGAAAGCATCTTCTAGAAGCCAGAACCCAACATGAGTCAAATGCTGAGCATGATTGTCGGTGTCAAAACCGACGGATCTCGGGTAGGGGGTCCCGAACTGTGCGTCAAGGCCGGATGGTAACAGGAGACAAGGGACATAAAGTTTTACCCAGGTTCGGGCCCTCTTGATGGAGGTAAAACCCTACGTCCTGCTTGATTAATATTGATGATATGGGTAGTACAAGAGTAGATCTACCACGAGATCGAGGAGGCTAAACCCTAGAAGCTAGCCTATGGTATGATTGTTGATGTGTATGTTGTCCTACGGACTAAAACCCTCCGGTTTATATAGACACCAGATAGGGTTAGGGTTACATAGAGTCGGTTACAATGGTAGGAGATCTGCATATCCGTATCGCCAAGCTTGCCTTCCACACCAAGGAAAGTCCCTCCCGGACACGGGATGAAGTCTTCAATCTTGTATCTTCATAGTCCAGGAGTCCGGCTGAAGGTATAGTCCGGCTATCCGAACACCCCCTAATCTAGGACTCCCTCAGTAGCCCCTGAACCAGGCTTCAATGACGATGAGTCCGGCGCGCAGATTGTCTTCGGCATTGCAAGGCGGGTTCCTCCTCCAAGTACTTCATAGAAGATTTTGAACACAAAGATAGTGTCCGGCTCTGCAAAATAAGTTTCCACATATTGCCATAGAGAGAATAATATTTACACAAATCTAATCTTCTGACGTATTCCATAGTGTGACATCACACCACCGCCAAGCTTTTATTCGAACCGTTTTACTGTCCCATCTTAGCGCGTTATGCGAGGCAGTTTCCTTGGCACGTCTTGTTAAAGCAGAGATCGTGTCCCCTTATCCCGGGATTCTCATCAATACAGGCGTGGGTAACCCAACCGCGCCATCGATTACGACGCTTGGAGATAAGCGAGTCTTACCAGGCTGGTGGGGACATGTAGTTGCGTCCACCCATATCAGGGGATAAAGATCCATCTTTTCACCTACGCCTTCTTCCTCCTTCACCTATCCATTCTTGCTCACTCAAGCTCCAGCGCCCAAGTCCGCACTCTCCACCTCAACCTTCTCCAGCCATGTCCGGAGCCGGAGGCAAGTGGATGGTCTCCTCCGTCACGGAGGGACATATCAAAAAGCTGAGGAAGGCCGGATACCTGTCTAACGACATCGCGTACCGGCTCCCCAAAAAGGGGCAGCTCATCCCCACCCCTAGGCCCCATGAGAGGCTGGTTTTCCTCCCCCATTTCCTTCGCGGACTAGGCTTCCCTCTCCACCCATTCGTCCAGGGGCTCATGTTCTACTACGGCCTGGATTTCCACGATCTGGTCCCGAACTTCGTCCTCAACATCTTGCGTTTATCGTCGTGTGTGAGGCCTTCCTCCGCATCTGCCCCCATTTCGGCCTATGGCTCAAGACTTTCAACGTCAAGCCGAAGGTGGTGCACGGCAACCAGGCGGAGTGTGGAGGCTCCATGGTGGGCAAGATGGCCAACGTCCTATGCCTCGAGGGCTCCTTTGTGGAGACCCTGAAGGGGTGGCAATCGGGGTGGTTTTACATCACCGAGCCGCGCGACGCTGAATGGGTCGCACCCCCTGAGTTTCGATCTGGACCCCCTATGCGGCTCACCTCCTGAAAGGAGACAGGCCTATCATGGGGTATGAAGGGAGAGCTGACCGGACTCCAAATATGCGTCCAAACCCTGGTGAACAAGAAGCTCAAACTTGTCAACGTAGTCCAGGTTATGCTCATCCGCTTGATCCTCCCGTGTCAACGACGGGCTTTCAACCTGTGGGAGTTCGACCCGGTGTGGCACCAAACTCTGAGAAGGCTCTTCGACACGACGTACGATGATGCCTGGAAGGTGCTTTTCAAGGGCGCCGAGGCTCCCGCATCCGCTACCGAGGATCGCGGATTCAGTGCGCAGCATCATGCTCTTGCGGTAAGCTGTTTTTTCCTTTTACAGGGTATCAGTTTTTCATAGTTTGACTCCATGCGGGATCTAAACTCCCTTAACTTTGACAGGATTGGCAGGTGACATCCGGACAGATCAACTGTCCGGCTCCTTTGCCTGAAGGCCCAGCGGACACTCGCCTGGCGAAGCTGCTGGTTCCGGCACCCTATGTGGTGCCGGAGAAGAAGGCCGCGGGGACTCGAAAGAGTGCCCAGAGCTAGGAGGTGTCAGATCCATCATACGACGGTTCCGAGGCGCACTCCTCTCGTGAAGACGAGGAGGAAGAAGAAGAGACCTCTCCCCCTCCAGCAGGGGGAGAGAAGAAAAGGAAGGCCGCCGTCTCGGGGGAGGCCGGAGGGTCCAAGAAGGGGAAAACCTTCCTTCGGACTGCTCCACCGACGCCAACGGCGGTGGAGAGGAGTGGCAGCCCAGGGCCAAGCCCCTGGCAAAATCATAAGTATCCGGATACCAGAGTAATTCATAGTATTCGTTTATTCCACAGCTTTCCCTTACGTCGAATATGTTTATGCAGCCCACCCAAAGACCGGCTCGACGCGTCGTCGAGCGGCTCACTGGACTCATCGGATGTGAACTCACTTCCGACGGCTTCCTCCCCCCGCCCTACGGACGACACCGAAGTGTTGTCCCAACAGGTTCCAAGCTGGGAGGAGGTGGTCCTGGAGGCGCCGCAAGGCGACCTCCCGGACTCCAGGAGTAAAGGGGATGAAACCCCCCGGGGCTCCAAGTCCGGCTCTAGGCCGGACACCACTCCGGAACCTTCAGAGGTTCCAGAGTCCGACGGGGGACCTCCTTCCAAGAGGAGCAAGTCCGCCGTGCCGGTGGCCCCCGTCCAACCAGAGGCGCCGGACAATATGTTGGAGGCGCTCCAAGGCGCCTCCATCGTCGAGGAGCACTGCGCTATTATGAGTGCGGTGGTCCAGAAGGTTCAGTCCGCCAAGAGCGGAGTGACTGAAGCTTGTACTAGCCTTTTGACAGGCTTTGAGGTAAGTAAAGAATGTGTAAATAATAGTACCGCATAGACAGTAGCCCCTGATGCTCTGTTTGGCGTTCGGGAAGAAAAGCTGAATAGAGGATCAAATAGAATTCGCAGGAGTCTAACTAAAATGAGTCAATATGCATATGCAGGCTTCCCTACTTGCGTCTGCCGCACTGACTGCGGAAGTGGACACGCTAAAGCAGAACCTCGAGCGGTCCGAGCAAGAGCTCGAGCGTGCCAAGAAGCAGCTCGAGGACAATGAAGGTAAGAAATACCTTGTTAAAATTATATATAAAAAGGTGCAATTGCAAAGAATGACAGGATTATCGTGGCTATTGTAGGGGCCACGTCTGAAGTGGCGACCCTTAAGCAAGCGCTGGTCGAGGCCGAGAAGAGGGCGGCCTCGGAGCGCACCGAGCAGGAGAAGTATGAGGCCGAAGTTGGCAATGTGCGGCAAGAGCTCCAGGCTCTCATGGAAAAACATGAGAGTTTGGAGCTTGACTCGAAGACGCAAGCGTCCGAGCTCGCTGTGGCTGTCGAAAATGCCAAGTCTGCCAAGGCCAAATCCCAGAAGACCCTCCAGGAGTTGGATGAGGTGAAGAAGATAGCGGCGGGTAAGGCATTCTTTATGCAAAGCAAACACATAAACGTGAGTTACTTGTTACTTACCCGAACCCGGAGCTCTCCAGGAGCGTTCGCAGATCTTCCCTGGAGTGTATCCGATGCCGCCGCATTCTATCGAGCCGAGGAGGGTAGCTCGACGGAGAAGGTCTTCTGGTCTCAGTACGCTGAGGCCGGACACCCCGTGACCTTGAGCGACCAGCTGAAGCAACTGGTCGAGCTCCACAAGGCGGCCGAACAGGCCATGAAGGGCCTCATTGTTCGGCTGTGGCCTGGAGGGGCTCTGCCTGGGAGCTATTTCGGGCTGGTGCGGCGGTTGGTGGAAGCCTGTCCAAGGCTCGAAGTTATCAAGCACTCCGTCTGCATTGAAGGTTCCCGTAGGGCCCTTGCCCGTGCTAAGGTGCACTGGGGCAAGCTGGATGCTGAGAAGCTGGTGAAGGACGGGCCACCGCCGGGGAAAGAGCATCGCAAGCCCGAGAATTACTATAAGGATGTTCTGAAGGGTACCCGGCTTGTGGCGGATGAATGTTCTAGGGATGCAATTTTTGAGTGAAACTTGCTCGTTTTGTCCTATGCACTGAAAACTTGTTTATATGCACTAAGCAATGTTGTTGGAATTTAAAATATTACCTTCTGTGCAGCTGTTTATCAATTCTGAGAGATGGCGAGTCGTCGGCTTCTGCCCCCATGCCACTAGTGCTGGGGTGTTCGGGGATAAACCTGAGCGTTCTTTTTCCCATGTTTGTGTCCTTCGAGAGAGGTGCTCAGCCCAACGAACAAGGCAATCAGACTATAATGCATGAACACTCTCACTTAGCCATAGAATTCTATAATTTTAAATTTCGGCGAAGCCCCTGGTATTCGGAAGACCGAGTTCGGGGCGCTATCCACGCCTTGGCCGGACAGAGCCGGCTCCTCACCCTAAGCGGCATAAGTCTTTAGGGACTCGAAAAAACCTCTCGAACAGCGACCAGCTCTTCATGATGACAGTTAGTTTTAGCTTTCTCCACTGAGGTGCTCAACCCAGCTCAACTGGGGCACAATCGCAGTGGTTCTCCTAGTGCTACCTTAGCCGATATAGCGGAACGTAAGGCACCAAAACATAGGAGCCGGGCAAACCCTACTATTGACCCAAGACATGATTTGGAGCCGATGCATATAATGCTATAAGTTCGGGTTGCCGCACTTGTTAAAGTGTTCGGACTTCTTACACCATATTGAGGGGTACTAAAGCCCCTGGCGTATTTTGGCTGTACCAACGTGTACAGGTGCAGCATGTCGTTAAGGAACATATATAAAGAAAAAGGGTAATGCAAAAATAGATGAAAGCTATGCATTGTTTATTAAAAAAGGGCTAAGATCAAAGCAGAACGATACAAATAATGCTATAAGTGGAAGGTTGGACTAATTAACATGTCCGTTCCAGGGGCAAGCTGAACAGGTATACTGCTCGTGATAGAGACCACCTGAGAGTTCCGTACTGCGGCGTTGCTTGTCTGCTCCCCTGGTTCTTGCATCATTTGTGCGGCAATTGAACTGCCGAATAGGCCTTCTGAAGGATGGAGTCCTGAAAGTAAGAGAAAATTAAAAAATCGGCAGCCCCTGGTACGGTTCAAGCCGTGTTTTGGGCGTGCCGTGATGGTGCCCCTCCCCCTGTGCCCATGGTATCTCTAGAGCGTAGTTATGTACGTGAAGTACTGGCGTCGCCTTTTTGCGAGGGTTGGGGTTGGGGCCGCATTGCTACACCTGCTCGGATTGTGCCAGGCGGTCTTGTTGTAGGTTACTCCGGGCGCGCTTGACGGTGTCCGGTTGTTTAGTGGCCGGACTGGAGAACTGCCTGGAAAGGCTGCTTTGTACTTCCGCTGCAAGGGCCGCCGTGTGCTCCTCCGTTCGAAGGGAGTGTTCGGTGTTTCCATTGATCGTAATTACTCCTCGAGGGCCTGGCATCTTGAGCTTAAGGTATGCGTAATGCAGTAACGCATTGAACTTAGCGAATGCGGTTCACCCGAGCAGTGCATGATAACCACTGTGAAAGGGGACTATATCGAAGATTAACTCCTTGGTTCGGAAATTATCTGGGGATCCGAAGACCACTTCAAGTGTGACTGAGCCTGTACAGTTGGCCTCTACACCTGGTATTACGCCTTTAAAGGTCGTTTTGCTGGGCTTAATCCTCGAGGTATCTATGCCCATTTTCCACACTGTATCCTGGTAAAGCAGGTTCAGGCTGCTGGCGCCGTCCATAAGGACTCTAGTGAGATGAAATCCATCAATGATTGGGTCTAGGACCAATGCGGCGAATCCGCCATGACGGATGCTAGTGGGATGGTCCCTTCGATCAAAGGTGATCGGTTAATAGGACCATGGGTTGAACTTTGGGGCGACTGGCTCTACCGCGTATACGTCCCTTAACGCGCGCTTCCGCTCCCTTTGGGGACGTGAGTTGCGTATATCATGTTCACCGTCCGCACTTGTGGGTGAAAACCCTTCTGTCCACTGTTGTTCAGCGGCCGGGGCTCCTCGTCGTCATCGCTATGCAGCCCCTTGTCTTCATTTTCGGCGTTTAACTTGCCTGCCTGCTTGAACACCCAACAATCCCTGTTGGTGTGATTGGCTGGCTTTTCGGGAGTGCCATGTATCTGGCACGAGCGGTCGAGTATTCGGTCCAAACTGGACGGGCCCCTAGGATTCATTTTGAATGGCTTTTTCCGCTGACCGGATTTAGAGCCTCTGAATCCGGCATTAACTGCCGTATCCACATCATTGTCGCTGTGAATGCGGCGCTTCTGCTTGTTGCGACGCGACCTGCCACTACTGCCCCTGGTGTCCGAATTACCAGGGTTCTTGGTCATATTGTTGCTACGAGCAAGCCAGCTGTCTTCTCCCGCGCAAAAGTGGGTCATTAGTGTCGTGAGTGCTGCCATAGATTTCGGCTTTTCCTGTCCAAGGTGTTGGGCCAGCCATTCGTCACGGATATTGTGTTTGAAGGCTGCTAGGGCCTCAGCGTCCGCACAGTCGACTATTTGATTTTTCTTTGTTAGGAACCGTGTCCAGAATTGCCTGGCCGATTCCTTTGGCTGCTGAATTACGTGACTTAGGTCATCGGCGTCTGGGGATCGCACATAAGTGCCCTGGAAATTGTCAAGGAATGCAGCTTCCAGGTCCTCCTAACAACTGATTGATCCTGTTGGCAAGCTGTTAAGCCAATGCCGAGATGGTCCTTTAAGCTTGAGTGGGAGGTATTTGATGGCGTGGAAATCATCGCCGCGGGCCATGTGGATATGAAGGAGATAATCCTCGATCCATACCGCAGGATCTGTTGTGCCATCATATGATTCGATGTTTACGGGTTTGAAACCCTCGGGGATTTGATGATCCATTATTTCATCTGTAAAGCAGAGTGGGTGTGCGGCGCCTCTGTACTGGGCTATATCATGACGTAGCTCCAATGAGCCTTGTCTACTGTGTTCGGCCCCGCCGAATTTGTGGCCGGTGTGACGGTTACCGTCTCGAGCCGTGGGGCACCCACGCAATCCGTAGATCGATCTTGTTTGCCTTGCCTTGTCCTCCAACATGTCTCATAAGTCCGGCGCATATTCCCGTGCCTTGGTACGGGGTGCGGCTTGAGTGGAGGGCCGAGAGGCCTCTTTGTCGCGACCACGAGGTGGCCGGTCGGCCGCATCAAGTGCTTCCTCCTCTGATCGGGGAAGAAACCTGCGCTTTGGGTAGCTCTTGGAGGGGCGTTCGAGTATATGCTCTTTGGCTGCAAGGACTTCAGTCCATCTGTCGACTAGCAAATCTTGATCAGCTCTAAACTGTTGCTATTTTTTCTTGAGGCTTCTTGCCGTAGCCATAAGCCTCCGTTGAAAACGCTTTTGCTCGACGGGATCCTCTGGCACGACGAATTCATCGTCGTCGAGGCTTGCCTCGTCTTCGGAGGGAGGCATATAATTATCGTCCTCGACCTCTCTGTCTGCCGCTCTCTCATGAGGGATGGTTTCTCCATCCTCCTGTGCTAAATCTTGCTGGAGGAGGTTTTCTTCAGCGCTTTCCGGAGTATTATTATCTCCCGTGCTGGAATCACCTTGTTTGTTTTGGCGGGATTTTGAGCGGCGTCGCTGACACCGGCGCTTAGGCTGTTTCTTGGAGGGGTCATCCTCCGCTGTTCCATCGCCATCTCCCACTTTTGGGGTGTCCACCATGTATATGTCATACGATGAGGTGGCTTTCCAGGGCCTAGTAGGCACTGGTTCTTCATCATCTCCTTCATCGGCGTCCATACCGTCGATGTCTTCGGAGTCGAAGTCGAGCATGTCGGTTAAGTTGTCGACAGTGGCTACAAAGTGGGTGGTGGGTGGGATTTGAATTTCTTCATCGTCCGTACCCCAACCTTGCTGATCGTAGTCCGGCCAGGGCTCTCCTGATAAAGAGAGAGACTTCAGTGACTTCAGGATATCGCCGAAAGGCGAGTGCTGAAAGATGTCCGCGACAGTGAACTCCATGATCGGCGCCCAATCGGATTCGATCGGTTTGGGTGCGGAGGGTTCAGAGTCCGGAGAGGAGTCCGGCTCCTTGGAGTCACGAGTCTCGCAAAGAACGGGGCTGGTGCTTGGCTCAATCGCCGTTGGGGTCGCAGCCCCCTAGGTGGCGTCCAACCGCCCATCCTCGATCGGCGCAGTTGGCTCCGAATTAAGGGTCGGAGCCGATGCGGGTGCGGCCTCTAGGGCACGGTTCGGCGGTAGAGCTAGATCATGCTCGTCGTGAAAGTGCGGCGTGCTCGGCAGTGGCTCGAATCCGTCGAAGATCAAGTCCCCGCGGATGTCAGTCGTGTAGTTTAAACTTCCAAATCTGACCTAACGGCCAGGGGCGTAGCTTTCAATCTGCTCTAGACGGCCAAGCGAGTTGGCCCGCAGTGCGAAGCCGCCGAATACGAGGATCTGTCCGAGGAGGAAGGTCTCACCCTAGACTGCATCGCTATTGATGATCGTAGGAGCCATCGAGCGTGACAGCGACGACACAGAGGAACTCTCAATGAAAGCACCAATGTCGGTGTCAAAACCGGCGAATCTCAGGTAGGGGGTCCCGAACTGTGCGTCAAGGCCGGATGGTAACAGGAGACAAGGGACACGTAGTTTTACCCAGGTTCAGGCCCTCTCGATGGAGGTAAAACCCTACGTCTTGATTGATTAATATTGATGATATGGGTAGTACAAGACTAGATCTACCACAAGATCGAGGAGGCTAAACCCCAGAAGCTAGCCTATGGTATGATTGTTGATGTGTATGTTGTCCTACGGACTAAAACCCTCCGGTTTATATAGACACCGGATAGGGTTAGGGTTACATAGAGTCGGTTACAATGGTAGGACATCTGCATATCCGTATCGCCAAGCTTGCCTTCCACGCCAAGGAAAGTCCCGCCCGGAGATGGGATGAAGTCTTCAATCTTGTATCTTCATAGTCCAGGAGTCCGGCTGAAGGTATAGTCCGGCTATCCGAACACCCCCTAATCCAGGACTCCCTCAATGATGAAGCCTCTGCCACACGACGCTGAATACCCATCCGAGTTCTTTGTTGAAGACCTAGAGTACCTGCCTCGCACCATTTACCATATCATCAGGAAGACTCTATGGCCTGTGAAAGGACATTCTTCTGCAGCGAAGCTTGAAGGAGCAATGAAGACTTTAGTTTTCTATATCTTCAATGGCATCAACTTCAATGCTCAAGACTTCTTCATCAGGCAGTTGGCTGCATCTGGCTCCGACATTTTTGGGTTGAAATTCTATGCTCCGTGGGTCATGCGTCTTATCAAGCGTCACTCAGCCTTCAACTATCAGCCGTCTGCGCGCAATCATCTCATATTCTTTCTAGAGGTTGATCTGTCAGCTGAAGCTATTTACCCAGAGCCGGCTAAGGATCCCATTTATCTTCACAATGTTGATCACCAAAGCTTCACCCAACCTATTGAAGGAGTTCCAGCAGTTTCTCGTGTTTATCCCCTTGCTGGCAACACACGGGCCCCTTGTTCTCAAACAGAAGCCACTGGTAGCACCATTGTGCAAAGGCCTCGAAGGCGATCTCGTGTCCTAAATGACCGAGAGCTTCTCGTCACGCTACACCAGAAACAGGACAAACATCGCGTCTAGCTTAAGCGTCAGATGCAAAGCCTCTTGGTGGATGTCAACTGCATTCGCAATCTTGCCACCAAGAATGCCTTTGTCACTCATGAAACCTGTCGGAGGTCGTGGAAGAGTTTGACCTTACTTAGTGCTGAAGCTGATCTGCAAGACGATGGCTTCACCGAACGGTTCAAGTTTGACTCAACTCCTCCCAGAAAAGCTCACTTGCGTCGGACTCCCTCCCTTGAAGACTCTGACTACTCGTCCTCAGCTGCGACAGTGAATGCTAGAGTCATCGATGACCAAGATGATGCAACTTCACCTCCTCCAACTTCAGCGCGTGTCGACACTGCACCAAGTTCTTCTGCACCACCGGACCTTAACGACGACCCTGCTGCCTCACCTGCACCTCATGGGAACGAGTAGGCGCTCTATGTCTTCAAACCTTTTTGGTCCTCACTGACAAAAGGGGGAGAAGCATAGGAGTCGATAGTATTCAAGCGGGTCCATATGGGTGGTTGCTTTACTTTTTGCTACGTTTGCCAAGTGCTTACAACTCTCATTTTTGATACATTTGGTTCTTTGAGTTGTAACACTTAAACTCAATGTTCGTATGCTACTTATTTGCTATTCTGTGATGCGATGATAAATTCCGCATGTGCGATGATAAATTCCGCACTTAGATCATTTTGCAGACGTCCATTTTCAATTATGCATGTCATTATCTTCGTTACATCATATCATGCATGATGAATTGTCATCATAGGTTGAAGAGGGTCTCCACAAGTACAACCTGCCATGTGCATTTGCATTCCAAGAGAAAATTACTTATATGCACATCTTCATGGGGAGCCTTTGCCACATATGAAGACAAATACCCTATCCTTTACAATTTCACATATTTTATTCCCCGTTGAAAACTTCAACTAGTTTGTCATCAATCACCAAAAAGGGGGAGATTGTAAGTGCATCTAGTGCCACCACTAGCTGGTTTTGGAGTATTGACGACAAACCTGGTTGAGGGACTAATGTGTTTGTGAGAATTGCAGGATAACACAGGTAGAAGTCCCTCATTGATTCGGTTTTCCTACCAGAGATGACCCCTAAAAATTCATGAAGACATTGAAGTCAAAGGTGGTATGTGAAGACAGTCACACTGAAGACTATCATAAAAGAAGACATCGAGTGAAGATTATGGAGCGCGAAGACTTAGTTGTTTCGTCGTTCTTTTTTCTTCTTTGTTGAGTCATAGGAACCACCGTACTATTAAGTGGGGTCCAAGTGAACCAGTCAGAATGACTGAAGTGATGCTTAACCAAAAATCCTATGTCTTCGAGCGAAGACAATGAGAGCAAATATTATCCAGAGCTGGATAAGTCAGCTTTGCTTGTAGCCCAAGTAAAGTTGTCGTGTGTGTTTGAAATCTGACCGTTGGAACACGTGTCAGTTCCTTAGTGACCCAGGGTCATTTCGGATAAATCAGGTCGGGTTGCCTAGTGGCTATAAATAGCCCACCCCCTACAACCATAAATGGTTGGCTGCTCAGAGTTAGTGCACGGCTTTTGTCGTTTGAGAGCAACCCACCTTGAAGCCTTTGAGATAGAATTCCTGCGAGGATAAAGCCCTAAACACCCAGAGCCAAAGAGTGTTAGGCATCACTTAAATCTTCCTGTCTGTGTGACCTGAAGACTTATTACACTTGAGGACTGTGAATCCTCCAGCCGGTTAGGCGTCGCGTTCTGAGCATCCAAGAGTCATTGTGGATCACCGGTGAACGAAGTCTGTGAAGGTTTGGAAGTCTACCTTGAAGACTTACCAGAGTGATTGGGCGAGGACTGGGTGTCCTTAGCTCAAGGGGAATAAGGTGAAGATGCGGTCTTCTGAGTTGAATCTCAGCCTCCTTACCCAGACGTACAATTGTCACAGCAACTGGAACTGGTCCAACACAGCATTGTCTTCAACGAGTCACTGGTTTCATCCTTCCCATTCCTTTACTTACTGTTGGCCCTGGTGAAGTTATTGTATGATTGCATTATCTTTTGTCTTCACTGAGTGACTGCTTGTTCTGATTGGCTTCACACTATCTTCCTACCTGATCTATACTGCCTAGCTGCTATTAGTCGTTGTGCTTTCACTTCATTGAATACTTGACCATGGCTTGCCTAGTGTAGTCTACCTTCCGCTGCATGATAATAGGTTTATTTCTATCGTTTGTCTTCGAAACTTCCATGTTTTGAAGACTTTCATAAAAATCGTCTATTCACCCCCCCCCCTCCTCTAGTCGATCACTAGCACTTTCACATGCTCACGGCAACTTTGTGAATCTTGATTACAGAAAATTTTCAACAAAAATAATTATCCCCTTGTACAATTCCATTATATTATAAAAATAATGTGCCAAGGTTTGCCTTTAGGATGTTTACATTTGCTTGATGGTTTGTATGGTACAAGACAGAAACTTTGGCTGTAGTGCACGATTTTACATTTTTAGCTGGAACGTCAAATGGTTCTAATTCTTCTTGCACTGTCTTTCTATACAAAGTTTTTAATTTTCCTAATTTTGACATAATTTTTCAAGTACCAGAAGTATGGTGAATGTTCAGATTATTACAGACTGTTCTGTTTTAGACAGATTCTGTTTTTGATGCATAGTTTGCTCGTTTTGATGAAACTATCAATTTATATCAGTGGATTAAGCCATGAAAAAGTTATATTACATTAGTTATAATGCAAAAACAAAATATGAATTGGTTTTCAACAGTATTTAGAGTAGTGATTTGCTTTATTATACTAACGGATCTTACCGAGTTTTCTGTTGAAGTTTTGTGTGGATGAAGTGTTCGATGATCGAGAAGGTCTCGATGTGAGAAGAAGGAAGAGAGGCAAGAGCTCAAGCTTGGGGATGCCCGAGGCACTCCAAGTAAACATTCAACGAGACTCAAGCGTCTAAGCTTGGGGATGCCCCGGAAGGCATCCCCTCTTTCTTCAACAAGTATCAGTATGTTTTCGGATTCGTTTCGTTCATGCGATATGTGCAATCTTGGAGCGTCTTTTGCATTTAGTTTTCAATTTTCTTTTATGCACCATGCTGGTATGAGATAGTCCTTGGTTGATTTATAGAATGCTCTATGCACTTCACTTATGTCTTTTTAGTATGTCTTTATAGAATGCTTCATGTGCTTCACTTATATCATTTAAAGTTTGGATTGCCTGTTTCTCTTCACTTAGACAACCGCCATTTGTAGAATGCTCTTTTGATTCACTTATATTTGTTAGAGCGTGGGCATATCTTTTGTAGAAAGAATTAAACTCTCTTGCTTCACTTATATCTACTTAGAGAGATGACAAGAATTGGTCATTCACATGGTTAGTCATAAAATCCTACATAAAACTTGTAGATCACTGAATATGATATGTTTGATTCCTTGCAATAGTTTTGCGATATAAAGATGGTGATATTAGAGTCATGCTAGTGTGTAGTTGCGGATTAGTAGAAATACTTGTGTTGAGGTTTGTGATTCCCGTAGCATGCACGTATGGTGAACCGTTATGTAACGAAGTCGGAGCATGAGGTATTTATTGATTGTCTTCCTTATGAGTGGCGGTCGGGGACGAGCGATGGTCTTTTCCTACCAATCTATCCCCCTAGGAGAATGCGCGTAGTACTTTGCTTCGAGGGCTAATAAACTTTTCCAATAAGTATGTGAGTTCTCTATGACTAATGTTGAGTCCATGGATTATACGCACTCTCACCCTTCCACCATTACTAGCCTCTCTAGTACCGCGCTACTTTCGCCGGTACCATAAACCCACCATATACCTTCATCAAAACAGCCACCATACCTACCTATCATGGCATTTCCATAGCCATTCTGAGACATATTTCCATGCAACTTCCATCATCATCATATACATGACTTGAGCATTCATTGTCATATTGCTTTGCATGATCGTAAGATAGCTAGCATGATGTTTTCATGGCTTGTCCATTTTTGATGTCATTGCTACGCTAGATCATTGCACATCCCGGTACACCGCCGGAGGCATTTATATAGAGTCATATCTTTGTTCTAGTATCGAGTTGTAATATCGAGTTGTAAGTAAATAAAAGTGTGATGATCATCATTATTAGAACATTGCCCCAATGAGGAAAGGAAGATGGAGATTATGATTCCCCCACAAGTCGGGATGAGACTCCAGACGAGAAAATAAAAAAAAAGAGAAAGGCCAAACAAAAGAGAAGGCCCAAAATTTTAAAAAAAAATGAGAGAAAAAGAGAGAAGGGGCAATGTTACTATCCTTTTACCACACTTGTGCTTCAGAGTAGCACCATGTTCTTCATATAGAGAGTCTCTTGAGTTATCACTTTCATATACTAGTGGGAATTTTCATTATAGAACTTGGCTTGTATATTCCGATGATGGGCTTCCTCAAATGCCCGAGGTCTTCATGAGCAAGCAAGTTGGATGCACACCCACTTAGTTTCAGTTTGAGCTTTCATATACTTATAGCTCTTAGTGCATCAGTTGCATGGCAATCCCTACTCACTCACATCGATATCTATTGATGGGCATCTCCATAGCCCATTGATACGCCTAGTTGATGTGAGACTATCTTCTCCTTTTTTTTCTTCTCCACAACCACCATTCTATTCCACCTATAGTGCTATGTCCATGGCTCACGCTCATGTATTGTGTGAGGGTTGAAAAAGCTGAAGCGCGTTAAAAAGTATGAACCAATTGCTTGGCTTGTCATTGGGGTTGTGCATGATGTGAATATTTTGTGTGGTGAAGATGGAGCATGGCCAGACTATATGATTTTGTAGGGATAACTTTCTTTGGCCATGTTATTTTGAAAAGACATGATTGCTTTATTAGTAGGCTTGAAGTATTATTGTTTTTATGTCAAATGATAGACTATTGCTTTGAATAACTCGTATCTTTATATTCATGCCATGATTAGATATGCGATCAAGATTATGCTAGGTAGCATTCCACATCAAAAATATCTTTCTTATCATTTACCTACTCGAGGACGAGCAGGAATTAAGCTTGGGGATGCTGATACGTCTCCGTCGTATCTATAATTTTTGATTGTTCCATGCCAATATTCTACAACTTTCATATACTTTTGGCAATGTTTTATACTATTTTTGGGACTAACATATTGATCCAGTGCCCACTGCCAGTTCCTATTTGTTGCATGTTTTTTGTTTCACATAATATCCATATCAAACGGAGTCCAAACGGGATAAAAACTGATGGAGATTTTTTTGTGAATATATATGATTTTTGGGAAGAAAAATCCACACGAGACGATGCCCGAGGGGGCCAGGAGGTAGGGGGGCGCGCCCCTGACCCTCGTGGACACCCCGTAAGGAGGTTGATGCCCTTCTTTCGCTGCAAGAAAGCTAATATCTGGATAGAGATCATGTTACAATTTCAGCCCAATCCAAGTTACGGATCTCCAGGAATATAAGAAATGGTGAAAGGGTAGAATCTGAGAACGCAAAAACAGAGAGAGACAGAGAGACAGATCCAATCTCGGAGGGGCTCTCGCCCCTCCCACGCCATGGAGATCATGGAACAGAGGGGAAACCCTTCTCCCATCTAGGGAGGAGGTCAAGGAAGAAGAAGAAGGAGGGGGGCTCTCTCCCCCTCGCTTCCGGTGGCATCGGAGTGCCACCGGGGGCCATCATCATCACCGCAATCTTCACCAACAACTTCACCGCCATCATCACCAACTCTTCCCCCTCTATGCAGCGGTGTAACCTCTCTCTTACCCTCTGTAATGTCTACTTAAACATGGTGGTCAACGCTATATATCATTTCGCAATGATGTATGGCTATCCTATGATGTTTGAGTAGATCCATTTTGTCGTATGGGCTATTTGATGATCAAGATTGGTTTGATTTGCATGTTTTATTATTGGTTCTATCCTATGGTGCTCTCCATGTCACGCAAGCGTGAGGGATCCCCGCTGTAGGGTGTTGCAATACGTTCATGTATTCGCTTATAGTGGGTTGCGTGAGTGACTGAAACACAAACCCAAGTAAGGGGGTTGTTGCGTATGGGATAGAGAGGACTTGATGCCTTATAATGCTATGGTTGGGTTTTACCTTAATGATCTTTAGTAGTTGAGGATGCTTTCTAGAGTTCCAATCATAAGTGCATATGATCCAACTAGAGAAAGTATGTTAGCTTATGCCTCTCCCTCATATAAAATTGCAATAGTGATTAACGGTCTAGTTATCGATTGCCTAGGGACAAATAACTTTCTCGTAACAAAAAGCTATTTACTTAAACTAATTTAGTTGTGTCTTTATCTAAACAGCCCCTACTTTTTATTTACTTGCTCTTTATTATCTTGCAAACCTATCCAAAAACACCTACAAAGTACTTCTAGTTTCATACTTGTTCTAGGTAAAGCGAACGTCAAGCGTGCGTAGAGTTGTATCGGTGGTCGATAGGACTTGAGGGAATATTTGTTCTGCCTTTAGCTCCTCGTTGGGTTTGACACTCCTACCTATCGAAAGAGGCTACAATTGATCTTCTATACTTGTGGGTTATCACTACTCGTTCTCCTATAAACCTTGTGTCGACGTTCTGGGAACGGGGGTACCCAGACTTGCCTGCCTACGGCCCAGGGCATGGCTCCACCAGCGGCCTGGTACAGCCCATCTTCACCGGTAGCCACTCAAGACCCTCGCGAGGGGCCAAGCCTCACGAGGCGGACGACACCAAAACCTCCTCCAGGGCGGCCTCACTAGGCTGCCTCCCGAGGAGCGGAGATATCTATGCAAGGGATACCTCGCGAGGAGCGCGTGATGTGAGACATCACGACCAAGGCCAAGCGGGCGCCAGCAGGCGTAGAGTACTCGTTGCGTCTTTGGTGCTAAAGGGGAAAGCGTAGGCGAGGAGTCCCAAGGCAGCAGACAAAGGTTTCCGTATTGGTGCAACAAGACCAAGACCATGTAACGCCCCGGATACAACTTTCCACATTTGTAACTCCAACTTTTGCCTTTTCTGGAGAGGTGTTGTGAGATTCGTGGTTGGGTTCTTGTCTTTTTTTGCATTTTGTTCATGCCATGCATTTCATATCATGTCATCATGTCCATCGCATTTGCATACGTGTTCGTGTCATGCATCTGAGCATTTTCCTCGTTGTCCGTTTTGCAATCCGACACTCCTACGTCCTCCAGCGTTCCCCTTTTGTCTCTTTTCATGAGCGGGTGTTAAGCATTCTCGGAATGGACCGAGATTTGCCAAGCGGCCTTGGTACACCACCGGTAGACCACCTGTCCAGTTTCGTACCATTTGGAGTCCGTTTGGTACTCCAACGGTTAACCGGGGAACCGTAAAGGCCTCGTGTGTGTTGCAGCCCAACACCCCTCCAAAATGGCCCAAAACCCATCCAAACCCCCTCCATCCTCTTGACCGTTCGATCACGATTGCGTGGTCGAAAACCGCACCTCATTTGGACTCTGCTAACTCCCTCTACCTATAAATATGTGCTCCTCCCGGATTTTTCGCGCAGTCTAAACCCTAGCCCTTCTCCACCGTGCTGCCGGACATGTCCACCCTCGTCGGACATGTCCAGCCGGCCACGTCGCCCGACCAATGGCGGAGCGCCACGTCAGCGCCACCGCCTCCCTCCTGCAATCCGGCAGTGCCACCTCATCACGCCTCTCTCTCCTCCCACCGCAGGCCCGTGGAACCCAGATCCGGTTCGCCCGGGCCTGGATCCCCGCCGCCCACACCCGCACGCACCCGGCTGCGCCGCTGCCGCTTGAGCTTCGCCGACGCCCGTTCGCCGCGCCCCGCCGGTACCCCACCGCCGCTCGCCACCGCCTCGCCTCCTCCTCGGCGCGCCGCCCCGCTCGCCTGCCCCGCATGCCCACAGCGCCCCTTCTCCGGCCGGGGACCGCGCCGCCCCGTCGCCGCGCCCTCCGGTGACCTCGACCCGCGCCTCGCCAGAGTTCCTTCCGGCCGGATCTGGAGGTGGACCAGATCCACCGGTTCGTGAACCAAAGACCACCATGTTCCCAGATTCCCTCGTCCCGCGCCATCTTGTCCCATTGACTTTTCGAAGGGTGAGATTTTCTCTAAGTCCCCAGTACGATATATTTTCTAGCTCTGTTCTACATGCCATAACTCCTCATCTGTAGCTCCATTTTGCATGCATGATATACCAAAATGTTCATCTGGATGTGGCTTCATTTTGTTCCACTTTGCCATGCTTGTTTGAGTCCATCTTGAACATTTGTCATTTTTGCTACATTTATTGTGTGCTGCATATGGACTTGAGCTCTACATGTGTTTTCGGCTATGCCATGCCATCTTTACAGGGGTGTATGCCATGTATTTTTGTGATCATCGTGGTGACTAGCACATGCATGCAAAGTAGCTCTCGTGAGATTACTGATTTCAGGGACTTAGAATTTCATTAAGTCTTTGCTCTGCTATTATTTTTATGCGATGTATTCATGTTGCTACAGTGAGATCCATGCTTCTTTTGAGTATGTTCAGTAAGGATGATTTGGACATATGGTTGTGCTCTATCCATACATGTCACTATTTGAATTTATGGAGTGCCCTAGCATGACTCAATCTTGCTCTACTTTTGCTATAAAATGTTCCTGGCAGATTGTTTACATGTTAATCATTTTTGCCATGGTTGTTATAGTTGATCCAAGCATGCTTTAATATTGTTCTTGCCTTGGTTAGCTTCATGAACATGTCTTCTTGCTGGTAGTATGCTTAGCTTGTCATGCAATGCCTTGTGGTGAGTGAATCAAGCTCGCAAAGATGCCTTCATAATTCTGTTTATGCCATGCCCAGTTTTCTGCTAAGTCTGAATCTGTTAACGAAACTTGCTATGTTTACATGGGTGCCATCATATCTCCTGATCCCTTTTGGCTTATGGTCAGTAAGTGACTTTTGTTATATGCTTTGAGTAGATTCATGCCATGCCTTGTATTGCTATGTTCTGTTCCTGTAGCATGTTGATATCTAACTCTAAACATTGCTTCCTGATGTTAATTCCTGACATGTTATTTTCACTAAGTCTGTGAAGCTGATATCTTTTGCCCTTTGGCCATGCTTGTTTGAACCTGCTCTTGTGTGATTTAGTCGTAGCTCAGTGTTCATCTTTTGTCAAGCATCTTGAGTATATCACTGCCACGTGCTTTGTTGCTATGTTGGAGTGCAGTAGCTTAGTTTCTTGTTGCATTCTAGATGGCATCGTGCTGTTAATTGCAGAACTGTGCCATTATTGTTTTGCTTGCCGTTTGCAAGTCGTGCATCCGATTCCGGTGATCTTTATATCGATTTTGACCGAAATCAACTCATGTTTCTAGCGGCACTCTTGGTTTGCCAAGTTGAGGCCTAGTTCAATATTTCCCTTCCGGAGCATGCATATGCATTGCATATCACATCCCGCATGTCATGTCATGTTTTGCATCATGTTGCTTGCGCATTGCACCGTGGTTTATTGTGGTTTCTTTTGCTTGTGCTCTTGATTTGGGTAGAGCCGGGAGACGAGTTCGTGATCGAGGAACCCGTTGAGTATGCTTACGAGGTTCAAGCTTTCATCAACTCGGAGAACTTTGCAGGCAAGATGACCATACCCTCAAAATCACTTCTATCTTTGCTTGCTAGTTGTTCGCTCTATTGCTATGCCGCGATACCTACCACTTGCTTTATCATGCCTCCCATATTGCCATGTCAAGCCTCTAACCCACCTTTCCTAGCAAACCGTGGTTTGGCTATGTTACCGCTTTGCTCATCCCCTCTTATAGCGTTGCTAGTTGCAGGTGAAGATGGAGTTTGTTCCATGTTGGAACATGGATATTGTTGGGATATCATTACTATATATTGTTTACTTTAATGCATCTATATACTTGGTAAAGGGTGGAAGGCTTGGCCTTATGCCTGGTGTTTTGTTGCACTCTTGCCGCCCTAGTTTTCGTCATACCAGTGTTATGTTCCTTGATTTTGCGTTCCTTACGCGATTGGGTTATAATGGGAACCCCTTGATAGTTCGGTTTGAATAAAATTCCTCCAGCAAGGCCCAACCTTGGTTTTACCATTTGCCACCTAAGCTTTTTTCCCTTGGGTTCTGCAGACTCAAGGGTCATCTTTATTTTAAACCCCTGGGCTAGTGCTCCTCTGAGTGTTGGTCCAAACTGGACGATGTCCCGCACCCCCTGGGCAACCAGGGTTTATGCCAACCCGACGTCTTGCCATCTGGTGTGCCCTAAGAACGAGATATGTGCGACTCCTATCGGGATTTGTCAGCACATCAGGTGGCTTTGCTGGTCTTGTTTTACCATTGTCGAAATGTCTTGTAACCGGGATTCCGAGTCTGACCGGGTCTTCCTGGGAGAAGGAATATCCTTCGTGGACCGTGAGAGCTTGTGATGGGCTAAGTTGGGACACCCCTGCAGGGTTTTGAACTTTTGAAAGCCGTGCCCGCGGTTATGGGCAGATGGGAATTTGTTAATATCCGGTTGTAGAGAACCTGACACTTAACTTAATTAAAATGAATCAACCGCGTGTGTAGCCGTGACGGTCTCTTTTCGGCGGAGTCCGGGAAGAGAACACGGTCTCAGGTTATGCTTGAAACATAAGTAGTTTCAGGATCACTTCTTGATCTTTATAGCTTCTCGACCGTGCTTCGCTTCTCTTCTCGCTCTCATTTGCGTAAGTTAGCCACCATATATGCTTAGTGCTTGCTGCAGCTCCACCTCACCACCCCTTTCCTACCCATAAGCTTAAATAGTCTTGATCTCGCGGGTGTGAGATTGCTGAGTCCCCGTGACTCACAGATTACTTCCAAAACTAGTTGCAGGTGCCGTTGATACCAGTGCGGATGACGCAGCTGAGATCAAGTGGGAGCTCGATGAAGATCGTGTTGGTTGTGTTGTTTCGTTTCCTATCGATCAGTAGAGGAGCCCAGTTGGGGCGATCGGGAATCTAGCATTAGGGGTGGTCTTTCTTTATTTTGGTTCAGTCGGACCTTGATTGTATTCTGGATGATGTAATGCTATATTCATGTATTTTGTGAAGTGGCGATTGTAAGCCAACTCTTTATCCCTTTCATATTCAGTACATGGGATGTGTAAAGATTACCCCTCTTGCGACATGCCCACTATGCGGTTATGCCTCTAAGTCGTGCTCCGACACGTGGGAGATATAGCCGCATCGTGGGTGTTACAGACCAGCAGGACGACAGGACGGAGGTCACCATGGAGCCCACGATGGCATCACCACCAGAGTCTTTGGCAGGCGAAGACCACCTTTTGTCAGGATAACTTGTACTAGTTGTCCCCCTTCAAATTGGCCATTGTGGGATCCCTTCCGGCCTAATATTTGGGGAGAGGACCCGGCCCTCTATATATAGGACTAGCCAGCACCGTAGGGAGGCATCTGATCTAGGACTGGATCCATTCCACCAAGGCCACTAAACAAGCTCACCAAGTTCAAGAACACCTCTCCTCAGGAGGCTGTTTTTCCCTTGTACGTGTTCATCCTCAGCCTACAAGGCAATCCACCACACCACAGTGGACTAGGGTATTACACCACAACGGTGGCCCGAACCAGTATAAACTTTTGTGTCCCTCTGGTTCGGCGAGCTAGGCTTTGAGATCGTGCCAAGAGCGTGAGCTAGGGGGAGAGAGATCCTCGTGCGCACCCCAGAGTTCGAACCTCAAGGGTTTGTCGGAACCCATAATCCGACATTTGGCGCGCCAGGAAGGGGTGCGCTGAAGCTTTTATTCCGTCGATCCACGCTCCGCTACTCCACCACGTCCATGGTGGACGCACGCCGAGCCCGCACCGAGCATCGAGCCGCCCTCGCTTCCCATGTCGCTCAGGCAGCTCCTATCGGCGGGCCTCCCCGTCGTTCTCCATCACCCGCCGCCTACGCCACCACAGGCCCGGCGGGAAACGAGCAGCAAGCATCATCGCTGCACCCCTCTGTGCGGCAGGACGACCACACCGCCACCCCGTCGCTGACTCTGGCCGGCTCATCGTCCCACACTGGTCGCGCACCCACGGACGCGTAGGCCGCGCTGCTCATGGCACGCGAGCTCCTGCACTACCGCCCGGTCAACGACCTTTACGAGGACTGGCTGGACCGCATTGCCGAGCTCGTCAATGCTACCTCTTGAGCACTGGATTGGATTTCCCTGAAGAGGAGAGGATGATGCAACAAAGTAGCGTAAGTATTTCCCTAAGTTTTTGAGAACCAAGGTATCAATCCAGTAGGAGGCCACGCAAAAGTCCCTCGTACCTACACAAAAACAATAGCTGAACGCAACCAACACACTTAGGGGTTGTCAATCACTCAATGCCTTCACGGTCACTTACGAAACTGAGATCTGATAGAGATGATAAATAATATTTTTGGTATTTTTGGTATAGAGATAAAAATTAAAAAGTAAAATCAAAGTAAAAGCAAAGCAATAATAAAGTGATGGAGATTGATATGATGAGAAAGAGACCCGGGGGCCATAGGTTTCACTAGTGGCTTCTCTCAAGAGCATAAGTATTCTACGGTGGGTGAACAAATTACTGTTGAGCAATTGAAAGAATTGAGCATAGTTATGAGAATATCTAGGTATGATCATGTATATAGGCATCACGTCCGAGACAAGTAGATCGAAACGATTCTGCATCTACTACTATTACTCCACTCATCAACCGCTATCCAGCATGCATCTAGAGTATTAAGTAAAAAACAGAGTAACGCCTTAAGCAAGATGACATGATGTAGAGGGATAGTTTCATGCAATATGATAAAAAACCCATCTTGTTATCCTCGATGGCAACGATACAATACCTGCCTTGCTGCCCCTTCTGCCACTGGGAAAGGACACCGCAAGATCGAACCCAAAGCTAAGCACTTCTCCCATGGCAAGAACAACCAATCTAGTAGGCCAAACCAAATTGATAATTCGAAGAGACTTGCAAAGATAACCAATCATACATAAAAGAATTCAGAGAAGATTCAAATATTATTCATAGATAGACTTGATCATAAACCCACAATACATCGGTCTCAACAAACACACCGCAAAAAGAAGATTACACAGAATAGATCTCCACGTGAGAGGGGGAGAACATTGTATTGAGATCCAAAAAGAGAGAAGAAGCCATCGGAGAAGCTACTAACTATGGACCCATAGGTCTGAAGTAAACTACTCACACTTCATCGGAGAGGCTTGGATGATGATGTAGAAGCCCTTCGTGATCGATGCCCCCTCCGACGGAGCTCCGGAACAGGCCCCAAGATGGGATCTCGTGGATATAGAAAGTTGCGGCGGTGGATTTAGGTTTTTGGCTCCGTATCTGATCGTTTGGGGGTACGTGGATATATACAGGAGGAAGAAGTACATCGGTGGAGCTTCGAGGGGCCCACGAGGCAGGGGGCGCGCCCTAGGGGGGGCGCCCTCCACCCTTGTGACCGCCTCATGGCTTTCTTGACGGAGGGTCCAAGTCTCCTGGATCTTATCTGATGAGAAAATCATGTTTCCGAAGGTTTCATTCCGTTTGGACTCCGTTTGATATTCCTTTTCTTCGAAACCCTAAAACAGGCAAAAAACAGCAATTCTGGGCTGGGCCTCCGGTTAACAGGTTAGTCCCAAAAAAAATATAAAAGTGGATAATAAAGCCCAATAATGTCCAAAACAGTAGATAATATAGCATGAAGTAATAAAAAAATATAGATACGTTGGAGACGTATCAGTCAGCGCCGCTGGGGGCACCCCGGTACCGTCTCTCTTGCTGCCTCGCCCTCCTCCAGCTGCGGGCGATGTAGCTCATGGAGCGTCTCCGCCACCTTCGCACCAAGACGGCGTCCTGGCGCCAAGACGCGTGGTCCCTCACGCGACCCGGCGCGCCGGGTGCTCGTGCACGAAGAAGGAAGCTGCCAAGAAGTTCCCCGACCGCCGGAAAACGCTCCTGTACTCCTGACGCCACCACGTCAAGACCGCGTGCCGCCTATGGCGGCGATGCATAGGCATCAAGATCAAGCTTCGCCCCCGCGACGGGCCCCGGTGGCCACAACAGGCTGCCATGCCTTCAATCTAGAGCTGCGTAGCATAGTCTGGCCAGGCAAGTTCAAGCCAGACTTGCCTCCACACTACGACGGCACCCCCGACCCTGTGGAGTTCTTGCAGCTCCACGAACTGAGAATCGAAGTGGCCAACAGCGACGAGAAAGTCATGGCGAACTGGTTTCCCTTTGCTCTCAAGGATGGTGCTCGCTCGTGGCTCCTAAACTTGCCCCCAGGGTTAATCTCCTCCTGGGGTGAGATGCGCGACCGCTAAATCGCCAAGTTCTAGTGCACTCGCGACCGCCCACCAGCCACGGGTGACCTGCGCCGCATCAAACAGCAGCCAGGAGAGACCCTGCAGAAGTACATCCAGCGCTTCAACAGCTTTCGCCTCAAGATTCCCAAGGTAATGGACGAGGCTATCATCTCAGCGTTCTCTGATGGCGTCCATGACGACAATAGGAAGGAGGAGCTCGCCATCCACGAGGATCCGTGCATGGCCATGAAGATGTTTAACATGGCGACCAAGTGCGCAAGAGCTGAGGAGGGGCGCCTCTCCCTCCTCGAGTTCCCTGCTGCCGACCCAAAATAGAAGAAAGCCAAGGCCAAGGATGTGAAGCGCAAGGGAGTAGCCGTGCTCGCGGCGGAGCCGGACACGAAGCGCGGCCGGGACCACCCAGAGTTGTCTAAGAGCAGCCGTCCGTTCTGCGCCTTCCACAATGTACACAGCCACAACACCAATGACTGCCAAGAGCTTAGGGCCATTCGAGATGGACGCTTCGGTCGACGCACCGAGCGCAACGACCGGGGCTATGGTCGAGGAGTAGGACGAAGTGGACGACGCTGGGACGACCGCGGCCCCCGTCAGGAGTGGCGCGACCGGCCTCATGAGGACCACTGGCAGGAACAACCTCGTGAGGGCGCTTGGAGGGACCAGCCTCGTGAGGACCATCCTCAGGGCAATGCTGGCCTCCCTCCACTACCGCCACCACCAAGGAAGAACGATGACCACCATCAGGACGAGGGGGTTGGGGGCTTCCAGGAGCCACGCGCTATTGCTCGCATCTTGGGCGGAGCTCAGGCCCCAGCTTCCCAGCACATCTTCAAGCAGTTTGCTCATGAGGTGAATGCGGCCCTTCCCAGGCTCGAGGCCACGCGCCCGCTCAGGTGGTCCAAGTGTGCCATCACCTTCACCTCGACGGACCAGCTCAAGTGCGCGGCGATTGCCGGTGTCCTTCCGATGCTCTGTTCACCCATCATCAGCAACGTCCAAGTCACCAAGACCCTCATCGACGGTGGTGCAGGGCTCAATGTCCTGTATGCCGAGACGTTCGATAGCCTCCAAGTGGTATACAATCAGCTACAGCCTACCAAGCCTTTCTCAGGGGTGACCGATAGCTCCACCACCCTGATAGGGCAGGTCCGTCTCCCTTTCACCTTCGGCCAGCGTGACAACTACCGCACTGAGCTCATCGACTTCGACATCGCCCACATCTGCCTTTCGTACAACGCCATCCTTGGGTATCCAGCATTGGCCAAGTTCATGGCAGTGACCCACCATGGCTACAATGTCCTCAAGATGCCAGGGAGCGGCGGAGTCATCACGACCCCCTGCGAAGAACGAGATGCGGTGTGCTTCCTTGAGTGCGCCTTCCAAGCCGTCGCGATCGAAGACCCTGACAACGCAGGCACCCCGTACCCTCCTGAGGCCATCCCCAAGAAGAAGAAGAAGCAACTACTCCACCCAGGGCCTCAGGAAAGCGGCGCCTCTAGTGGCACTACCTCAGGATTCGCGCCCACAGCTGGGGCGCCTCCCTCCCTCGCATAAGAAGGCGCACCCAGTTCCCTCCTCGGGCAAGGCTTGGGGGCTCTCTTCTGGAGGGCCTCAGACCTATCCAACATCACGAGGGAGGTGCTCGGGCACCATGTGGAGGTGTGCTTCGCCGCATGTTTCCCTCGGGAGGGCACTAGGCGAGGAGCGCCCGGTGCTCAGGAGTTCATTGTCGAGGCGATCCAGTAGCTTCAAGAGGCAAGGGCCATACGTGGCGGCTGAGGGAGTCCGGGACTAAGGGGTCCTCGGGCGTCCGGCCTGTTATCCATGGGCCGGGCTGATGGGCTGTGAAGACATGAAGGCCGAAGACTGCACCGTGTCTGGATTGGACTCTACTTGGCATGGAAGGCAAGCTTAGCGACTGAAGATTCCTTCTTATGTAACCGACTCCATGTAAACCCTAGACCCCCTCGGTGTCTATATAAACCAAAGGGGATATTCCGGAAAGGACACCACATATACTCATTACCATACCCACATAGGCTAGACTTCTAGGGTTTAGCCATTACGATCTCGTGGTAGATCAACACTTGTAATACTCATATTCATCAAGATCAATCAAGCAGTAAGTACGGTATTACCTCCATAGAGAGGGCACGAACCTGGGTAAACATCGTGTCCCCTGTCTCCTGTTACCATCGATCCTAGACGCACAGTTCGGGACCCCCTACCCGAGATCCACCGGTTTGACACCGACATTGGTGCTTTCATTGAGAGTTCCACTATGCCGTCAACAAAAGGTTCGATACCCCTTCAATCGTCAATAATGACGATGTCCAAAGAGGAACCTTCCTCCCCGGACAGATCTTCGTATTCGGCGGCTTCGTACTGCGGGCCAACTCGTTTGGCTATCTGGAGCAGATAGACAGCTATGCCCCTGGCCATCAGGTCAGATTCAGAAGCTTGAACTACGTTGTGGATATCCTTAAAGACTTGATCTTCGAGGGATTTGAACCCGCGGCGATCGCTCCCCCTCATCCCGATGAATGTGACTTAAATCTTTCATCGGATCACACCCAGGAGATGGTTCCTGCGGTTAGAACGACCTTAGAGCCGAAGAAGATCGAGCCATCCAAGGCCGCAGAGTCCGCGGCGTTGGAGCCGCACATGGACTCGATGCCCTGCAATATTCTCTTTAACGAAACTTCGGACTCGTCTTCGGCTATAAGTTCCGAACTGTGTACGCCCGCGGACACCGAGCTAGATCGGTTATCGATCTTCGAGTTCAGCGCCGCTGACATTTTCCAGCACTCGCCTTTGGGTGACGTGCTAAAATCTTTAAAGAATTTGTCCTTGGAGAAGGACTCACAGCCGAACTATGTCCGGTTCGAGCTAGAGATGGATGATGAGGAATCTTGCTTCCCACCCGCCACCCACTTCATAGCCACCATCGATGACTTAACCGACGTGCTTGACTATGGCTCCGAAGACATCGACGGTATGGAAGACGATGCCGACAAGGATCAAGGCCAAGACCCGCCATTCACTAGATGTTGGACGGCTACCTCTTCGTATGACGTGTACATGGTTGATACACCTAAAGGATCTGGCGCGACAAAGAAGAGCCAGATGCGAATAAAACCTCTAAGACACAGTCCAAGCACCGGTGGCCCAAAGGCCGCCCCAAGCCCCACCGCTCAAAGGACAGCAACACGGGCACCGGAGAATATAGTACTCCGGGCGACGCCGAAAACAATGAAGACCCTGTCGGGGATACATCCAAACAGGAACACAACAGCAGGAAAGACAACCCCGACGAACAGGCCATAGATGATGACTCAGAGGATGATAGTTAATGTCCACCCTCCGAGGAGGAGACAAGCCTTGGCAACGAAGACTTCATCGTGCATGAGGATCCTCTTGAGCAGGAGCGCTTTAAGCTTCAGCTCATAGCCACGACAAGAAGCCTGAAAAAGAAACAACAACAACTTCAAGCTGAACAAGACCTGCTCGTCGACAGATGGACTGATGTCCTGATAGCCGAGGAATACGACCTCAACCGCCCAGCCAAGAGCTACCCGAAATGTAGACTGCTACCTCAATTCGACGAGGAGGCGCCGGAGCACATATCTCCCTCGCGTAGTGCGGACCGACCACCATGTGGTCGGCACAGGGCGGCTGAACGGCCACCCCGCGGTCGGTATAAAGCGGCAACTCGAGACGAACGGCAAACTTCCCCACCACCCCGCCAAAATAGGGACGGAAGAGTCCGGAGTCATATGTACGACCTCCGACAGACTCTGGACAGTAGAGCAGGACACACAAGATCGATCTACGGATCGCGATGACATGCCTCGAAGCACGACGACGGCTACATATTCGGATGTGACAAATCTAACCACGCTCGGGACGAACGCCGCAGACGGACTCCATCAGAGCTCCGCCACGATGTGGCCCGATATAGAGGCGCCGCACACCCGCTCTGCTTCACAGATGAAGTTCTAGATCATGAATTCCTCGAGGGGTTCAAGCCCGTCAATATCGAATCATACGACGACACAACCGATCCTGCAGTATGGATCGAGGATTTCATTCTCCACATCCACATGGCCAGAGGAGACGACCTCTACGACATCAAATACCTCCCATTAAAGCTCAAAGGGCCAGCTCGGCACTGGTTAAATAGCCTGTATGAGAACTCCATCGGCAGCTGGGAGGACTTGGAAGAGGCTTTCCTCGACAACTTCCAAGGAACTTATGTCCGGCCACCACATGCCGATGACCTAAGCCACATAGTTCAACAACCTGGAGAATCAGCTAGAAAATTCTAGACTAGGTTCTTAACCAAAAAGAACCAGATCATTGACTGTCCGTATGCCGAGGCCCTGGCAACCCTCAAATACAGCATCCATGACGAATGGCTAGCACGCCACCTCGGACAAGAAAAGCCAAAGTCAATGGCAGCCCTTACGACACCCATGACCCGCTTTTGCGCAGGCGAGGACAGCTAGCTGGCTCGTAGCAAAAACACAGCCAGCGAGGCAGGCCCCACCGAGGCCAAGAACATCACCGGCAAGCTCCGGTGCAATAGACACAAACGCAGAAGCAATGGTGACAACACCGAGGACACCACAATCAACGCCCGATCCAGTGGCTCCAAGTCCGGCCAACGGAAGAAACCCTACAAAAGAAACAACGAAGGACCTTCCAGCCTGGACCGCATAGTCCACCGTCCGTGCCAAATTCATAGCACCCCGGATAAGCAAGCCAATCATACCAACCGGGATTGTTGGGTCTTCAAGCAGGCTGGCAAGTTAAACGCCGAAAACAAAGAAAAGGGATAACAAAGTGAGGACAAGGATGAAGAGCCCTGGCAGCCGAACACCGGGGGACAGAAGAAATCCACCCCCCAAGTCAAAACGGTGAACATGATATACGCCACGCACATCCCCATAAAGGAGCGCAAACGAGCACTCAGGGACGTCTACGCGGCAGAGCCAGTCGCCCCAAAGTTCAATCCATGGTCGTCATTTCCGATCACCTTCGATCGACGAGATCATCCGACTAGTATCCACCATGGCGGTTCGGCCGCACTGGTCCTTGACCCAATCATCGATGGATTCCACCTAACACGAGTCCTGATGGATGGTGGAAGCAGCCTCAACATGCTGTACCAGGATACAGTACGGAAGATGGGCATTAATCCCTCACAAATCAAACCAACAAAGACTACCTTTAAAGGAGTCATACCAGGTGTAGAGGCCCGCTGTACGGGCTCAATCACGCTGGAGGTGGTCTTCGGTTCTCCGAACAACTTTCGAAGCGAAGAATTAATCTTCAATATCGTCCCCTTCTGCAGCGGCTACCACGCACTGCTCTGACGAACCGCGTTTGCTAGATTTAACGCAGTGCCACACTATGCTTATCTCAAGCTCAAGATGCCTGGTCCACGCGGCGTCATAACAGTCAATGGCAATACGGAATGCTCCCTCCGAACAGAGGAACAAACCGCCACCCTAGCAGCAGAAGTACAGAGCAGCCTTCTCAAGTAGCATTATAATCTAGCTGCCAAGCCCCTGGACACCATCAAGAGGGCCCGGACTACACTCCAACAAGACAGCACGGCTCGTCAAGAGCTCGACTAGAAATTCGGCTCCATCCCAGCCCCAATGAGGTAGTGGCATTCATACCACGCGTACACAATTACACACTCAAAATTCCATGGACATCGACGGAGGCACGAGATAACCCGAGTCTACAATTCGGCCAGACCGATCCCGGACACACATACTTTTACTTCATTTTCTTGTTTCAGGCACCTTTTTCCGCGGGCCTGATGTCAAGTCCTTTAGAAGGACTGAAATGCAACGGAGGCAAGCAACACATGTGTGTATTGTAACCTTTATACGTTCTTCTTGACGATATTCATACTTATTTCTCAGGACCCACACGATGCGCCCTATTGATTTCGGCATATTAAATGGCCGGATACTTTTGGCACCATCTATACAAGATAAGCCTTGACGTATCCATCCAGTTATAATAAAAATGGTTCATGGCCCAGTTTATGTTGTTTTCGTTTCTTACTTTGTTTTATTTCGATCTGCCTATTTGCTGCATCGACACTCTTTTACGTTTCATATTCGCCAAGGGCTACCTGTCGCCCCACAATACGGCAGCACAGTCCGAACACTTCTTATATATAAGTTCGGCACCCCGAATTTAACATTATATGCATTGGCTCCGAATCATGTCTTTGGTCAATAGTTGGGTTGCCCGGCTCCTGCTTGCTACCCTACGTTCCGCTCCATCGGCTAGGGTAGTAAAGGGAGAACTACTGTGATTGTGCCCTGGCTTGGACCAGACGAGCACCTCAATAGAGAAGGCCAAAAATTGACTGTCATGATGTGGCGAGAGGCGGTCATCTACTCAAGGGTTACAAATCATTGGAGATTTTTTCCGCGTTACGCGAGAGATCGGCACTTCCCGATCACATGCTGACAGTACTCTGGCTTAAACCAGGGGTTGCACCCATGCTTTATTATAAAACTCCTATGGCTAAGTGAGGGCATTAAAGCCATAAAGTCTGATTGCCTTGTTCATTGCGCTAAACAACTCCTTCAAGGACCATGTAATTGGATCAAGATTGTTTAGATTCCATCCCAAACACCTCCGTTTTATCTACGTGAGGGCAGAAGCCGACGACTGGGCAACCCTCAGATTACACACAACACGGCCGTACAGGAGGAAACAATTCAAAGCATAATAAAATTACTTTACAAAAACATGCTTTGTTCCCATAACACAAGACAAAGGCAACATGAATACATTTATTCAAATACAATGTCCTGCGAACATTGCGCCGTTGCAAGTCAAGACCCGTCTACGACATCCTGGAAATACCGCTTGGGTGTGCGGTGCTCCTTGCCGTCCGACGGCCCGTTGACGACTTCAATAGCGTTCATCTTCGCCCACCACATCTTGAAGTGAGCGAAGGCCATACGGGCACCTTCAATACAGACGGAGCGCTTGATAACGTCCAGCCGAGGACAGGCATTCACAATCCGCCTCACGAGTCTGAAGTAGCTGCTAGGCATAACTTTGGCTGGCCACAACCAGATTATCAAATCCTTAATGGCTAGTTGGGCCACCCTATGCAGCTCCACCAGCTGTTTCAGCTGATCGGTGAAGGACACGGGATGCTCTGGTGCCGCATACTGCGACCAAAAGAGCCTCTCCGAAGAACCCCCTCCTTCGTCTCAATAGAACTCCATGGCGTCTGATACACTGCATGGAAAATCCAAAAAAACCCGGGTTAGTAAAAGGTACTACTTCTCCGCATACTTGCTTTGCATCTTAAATGCCTTACCTGCCGTGATCTTCTTGGCCTCCTGGATCTCCTGGAGGGCAGCCTGGGCCTCATTCCGTGCGGTCTTCACGCTCTAACGAGCCTTGGCGAGTTCGATCCCTCAAACTGACCCATCATGCTCCAAGGCCTCGCATTTTTTCACCGCGTCCTGGAGCTCCTGGTGGACTTCTTTAACCCGGGCCTTTAGCTTCTTACGGGCGGCTTGCTGCTGGCACTACAAAAAAATACACTTCCGTGATGATACGTGTTTGTCACAGTAGGTCGTGTTTTTTGTCATGCATGTACATCCATGACAAATTTATGACAGAATCAAGATAGTCATACCTGTGCTGTCATAGAAGTGTTCCATGACATTACCAAAATTATCATCACGAAAGTGTCCACTTCCATGACGATAAATCGTGCGTCACAGAAGTGCTTTCGTCAAGGGTCACCGACACGTCGCATCCACCGTAATGGAATGTTGTTAAGCTATCGGGTCGGGTTTTGGATCCGATAACCCGTTAACAGCCCTGACCAATGGGGATTTTCCACGTGTAAAATCATCATTGGCTAGAGGAAACACGTGTCGGCTCATCGTCGGGACAGATGTCATCCACTAACTGGACAGAAGGCGCCTATGATACGTCAACACATGGCACGACCCAACAAGTTTAAATGGGTCGGCCCAACTAAAGGCCCACAAGATTTTGCGGACCATAATGGGTCGGCCCAGCTAAAGGCCCACGAGATTTTGCGGACCATAATGGGCTGGCCTAGCTAAAGGCCCACAAGATTTTGCGGTTCATAACATGCCGTCCTAGGTAAAGGCCCACAAGATTTTTGTGTGCCGTAATGGGCCGGCCCAGGTAAAGGCCCACAAGATTCTTGTGGATCATAATGGGCCGGCCCAGCTAAAGGCCCACGAGATTTCGCCGACATTAATGGGCCGGCCCAGCTGTAGGCCCACAAGATTTTGAGGACCCTAGTAGGCCGGCCCATTAACTGCCTGCCATGTTTAGGGCCAAGTGTTGACCAATATTTGATCTGGTCCATTAATGGCCTGCCACGCTTCGGGCCTAACAGTGGCCCATATGAGATGCGGCCCGTTAAAGGCCTACCACGTTCTGGGCCAAATTACGGCCCAGATCAGGTCCGGCCCTTTAAGAGGCTTTGGGCTCAATTATGGCCCATATCAGATTTGGCCCGTCAACTGGACACTATGCTTTTGGGCCCACTTGCTAAAGGCCCACTTAGTAATTCAGCCTGATATTAGTTTTGCCCTGTTAAGGGCCCGTTTAACATTTCGACCCTATATTAATTTCAGCCAGTTAAAAGCCCGTCATATAGTTGGGCCTAACTACGGCCCGGTTTGCATCCGGCCTGCTCGCAGCCGATATCTGATTGGGCCAAACAAGGACAGAGACAATTTTTTGGCCAGTTAAAAGCCCGTGATTTGTTTCGCACAATCATGGGCCGGGGTTCATTTCGGGCTGCTGCCGGCCCGTGAGCTATTCGGCATGTTTCAGGCCCAACCTACATCGTGATTGCATGACGGCCCGATTATGTACCGTAATTTTACGGTTTGGTCGGTTTACTGCGAAGACAGGATATATATATGTACAGTAAAATAACTACAGCATCGTGAATAAGAAAAAACCTAGACTATACAATAAAGAAATGGCATATTACATCCACTGGGCATCAAAGTTCGCCACTATGATAATAAATCACTAGTAGACAGCAGATTACATACACTGGGTATCAAAGATCGCCACCAGTGCAAATAAACACGCCGACAAAATAATATACAAAACCGACAGCACTTCAATAGAGTTCAGAAAAGGTTAGCCCTGCTGGGGAGCTGCAGCGCAAGCAGCTGAGTAAGATGATGAGACTGCACTTGTTCAACACTTATATCTTCCTCACTCTGAAAGATAAACAAGCAGACAGATGACAGGTTTTGCACATAAAAGTATCAGTGCTGACAATTCATCACATTTCTTACTGACGAATAAAGTGACACACTTTAAATTTGCATTAACACAATATGGTATTGTTCAGGTCAAGACAAGGTAGGAAATGACATTGTGAAGGAGTTGGCAGCACTAGTGCAGAACCGGGCAATAGCACCGGTTTGTAAGGCCCTTTAGTGCTGGTTCGGTAACTAGCACTAAAGTGTGGGCACTAAAGCCCCCCCCCTTTAGTACAGGTTCAGCACGAACCGGTGCTAAAGGGTAACCACGTGGCACGAGGCACGCCGTGGTCTGAGGGACCTTTAGTCCAGGTTTTGTTTCTGATTTTTTTAAAATAAAGCAAAAACGGCCTGCCAACTAGGCCGACACGGCCTGCATACGACTACAAATCCAACATCTAGTTAGGCCAGGATGCAGGCCCAGACGGACCAGCAGGCCCCACAGGGCAGAAGACTTGCAATAGGCCCACAAAGTCCTGCTTGGAGAGGAGCTCGACACGGTAGTCACGGCGGGGCTTATAAACCGGTGCGAGCTCCTCTCAACTAGCGAGGTGGGACTAAACATTGTGCACTGCGGGTGGCAGCACATCACCTTTAATACTGGTTGGTGGCTCCAACCGGTACTAAAGGGGGGTCTTTAATACCGGTTGGAGCCACCAACCCATACTAAAGGCCACCACCTTTAGTACCGGTTGGTGGCTCCAACCGGTACTAAAGGTTCGCCATGAACCGGTACTAATGAGTGTCGCCCGCCTAGCCATTAACCGGCACTATTGGTCACATTAGTGCCGGCTCAAATACAAACCGGGACTAATGAGCTAAATATTTGACCCTTTTTCTACTAGTGCAGCTTCACGACACCACTGGATTAGAGATCAAGAACTCATAAGTATCAATGGTTAGTGTGCTGTCAATTTATGCCATTTCAGATTGGCAAATAAAGAGACGGTTTAAATAATAGTAGAATGATATGACATTGTTCATAGTTAAGACATTGCAGAATATGACATTGTGCTGTAGTGGGTAGGTTCACCACACTACTGGATTAGGATGAAGAACAGAAGCATACATGCAGTGCAAAAGAAGATCACTTGCTCTGTATAGTTTAATTTACATGGTATGAAGAAGGAACTTGGTTGTACAACTGAAAACTCAAATTGAGAAAGGACAAACTTTTGTTTATGAACTACATATAATAAACTTTAAACAAGCAATTTGATGCAAACACCAAAAATAAACAGCTGTTGCAGTCATGCCTAAGCAAATATATACAACAAAGTTTGAAGGCTTGAGATGGACAAACTTACATTATTGGTGAAGACAGGCTCTATAAAGGCCTT